>NW_016816078.1:603226-658470 GCF_001698545.2 Rhinopithecus bieti
TCACCGTGTTAGCCAGGATGGTCTCGATCTCCTGACCTCGTGATCCGCCCGTCTCGGCCTCCCAAAGTGCTGGGATTACAGGCTTGAGCCACCGCTCCCGGCCTCAAACTTTTGCTCTTCTTGAGGTTTCCAAAACATCTTAAGGCCCTAGGCCTACCAGTAAGTGTACCCATCTTACTCACCTGTAAGCCTGGAACCCTGTAAGTCAGGTAAGGCACCAGTCAATTATTTCAAGAGAGCTTTGTAAGCATTGACTCCATCAAGTCAACCTTAGTTTATTAAAAATGTCTGGTCACATCTAATTCTATGCACATCAGTCTCAAATATGACATTCTAGTCAAACTCGCGGTAATATAATCAATTTTTCCAAAGAACGTCCTTTTTTAAGGAGAACAGATTCTTCTTGAATTTATGCAGACAACTATATTGCCATGAGAATAGGAATATTCAATAAGAATTGACAAATTTTAGAGGAAGCAGAAAGGGAGAAAAATATAAATTTTCTACTTATGAAAGTTTATTAAATTGTTATCAGTTATGGATCGCTTAAGAGAAAAGAGAAATCAAAGGATTTATCACAACAGTTTGGGGTTTTCAATTATTTCCCCAGAACACTTGCATCTTCCAGGCTCTGCTCCAGAAAATAACCATGACTCCAACACTACCATTACCATCCTCACTAAAGACGGAACCCCACATCTAGAAAACCTCATGACTGGCTTGCCTTCTGGACTTAGAAAGGATTTATATTCTGCTCTGAACATTAATCATTGTTTTTATTTTGTTTCCTTGTTCTAATCTATGTTTTTCCCTTATATCCAGGACATAGAACATTCAAGAACCAGCAATGTTTCAAACAAAGGCCATTTAAAAAATCATAACCATTCTTTATCAGTCACCTCAGTTCCATATGATCAATTCTGGTCTTGCTTGATCTCCGATTAGCAGTGTCATCCCATCCGCTTTTCAACTAGAGTTCTGGAAATCCTTCCTCAGTGCAGTGGTATGAGATTAAAGTTATTTAAGCAAGTCATCAGAAGCGTGTACCCCACAGTACTGTTATAGGCTTTTCCATGGGTCTTAGAGACACAATCCTTTTTGTTGAAGATGAAGTACTCTTGCTAATAGCTGATTGCAAGAGCTTTCAGGAAAGTATCAGAGTAAAATTATAACTGTGAATGACAAAAAACCTAAAATGGCCATGGTAAAGATCGGATGAAGGTTTATTTTAATTCAGTTAACAAGGAAAATCAGTTTTTTGTGGCATACATTTAAAATCATAACTGGAATTATGACTGATAATATTATACCAGGACATATTATGGTTATCAAAGGCATTGACAAATTTCTAGGAACTTCATTCAGCTTCTGAAATAATAACATTTATCCATGCAAATACCACCTAAGGCAGGTTAAGTTTCTTTTCTTGACAGTGAGTGCTTCCCATGCAATTTAACATATTGAATAAACCTAATTAGTTTAACATCTGTCTTTTTACAAAATGAGAGAACAAATATTTTGAGATTTTCTAGGGGCCCTTTGGAAAATCTTAAAGTCAGTTCAAAGTTTAAAAAATTTTTCATTTAGAATTTCATTTGGGGAAATTGTCAAAAAGCTTTGAACATTTGATTAAATAGGATCACAGGTCACTGTGAAACAACACTTAATTATCCATTTAATTAAAGTGACAATAAAAATAGCCATAGGAGATTCTATGATTGTAAGAAAAAAATAGCTTTTTTTAAGGTGAGAAGATTTAGTTCTCTTAAATAATCAAAGACATGATAAAGCACCAGAAATTATTCTAATAAAACATAGTCACTGATTCCTAGGTGGTATTAATGAAAACAATATTCTGAAAGTTGTTGAAATAGTAAGGAAGACTTTTTTTTTTCTTTCTTAATTTAAGACAGGAGTTTTATTATTAATCCAGTCTCCCCAGGGATCAGAGTTTTGAAGGATAACTTGGTGGACTGGGGGAAGCCAGTGAGTCAGGAGTGCTGATTGGTTGGGTTGGAAATGAAATCGTAGGGAGTCAAAGCAGTCTTCTTGCGCTAAGTCAGTTCCTGGGTGGTGGCCACAAGATCAGATGAGCCAGTTTATCCATCTGGGTGGTGCCAGCTGATCCATCAAGTGCAGGGTCTGCAAAATATCTCAAGTACTGATCTTAGGAACAGTTTAGGGAGGGTCAGAATCTTGTATCCTCCAACTATGTGACTCCTAAACCATAATTTCTAATCTTGTGGCTAATTTGTGAGTCCTATAAAGGCAGTCTAGTCCCTAGGCAAGAAAGAGGTTTGTTTTGGGAAACAACTGTTATTCTCTTGGTTGTAAACTATGAACACTAACCTAAGTTCCTCCCAAAGTTAGTTCAGCCTATGCCCAGAATGAACAAGGACAGCCTGGAGGTTAGAAGCAAGATGGGGTTGGTTAGGTCAGATCTCTTTCCCTGTCTCAGTTACAATTTTGCACTGGCGTTTTCAATCCCTCCCTCTGGGTTTATTTTATTTTATTATTTCAGCTCACCACAACCTCCACCCCCTGGGTTCAAGCAGTTCTCCTGCCTCAGCCTCCCGAGTAGCTGGGACGATAGGCATGCACCACCACGCCTGCCTAATTTGTTGTATTTTTAGTAGAGACAGGGTTTCACTATGTTGGCCAGGCTGGTCTCGAACTCCTGACCTCAAGTGATCCACCTACCTTGGCCTCCCAAAATGTTGGTATTATAACTGTGAGCCACCGCGCCCAGCCTCCCTTTGGATTTTGTAACACCTTAATCTTAATGTGTTGGCTAATGAAGATTGGAAAAGGGTAAAGGCTCCTCTAACTTATTCCTGCTGATTAGAGGCATAGTAAGGGTAGGTGTTGACCCCAGGGTGAGAGGAGTGGAACCGCTTTGCAACTGCGTGAGTGTACTCATGCAGGCCTGGCTGGGGTCTCAAGGCTTGCATGGCAAAGGCATTAGTATTAACATCTATAGTTTTAGTACTGCATTTAAGGGAACAGTGGACTATCAGGTAGATAATGAGTACTAGGGTGAGGAGTGCAATTCCCAGTTTCAAAAGTAAAGATTTGAAAGCATTAGTTTGGGGACTTATAGCCCACAAAGAATTTAGGATTTAGTCCAAACTGAAGAAAAAAATCAAGAACAGCTAACAATAGTGGACTGTAAGGTTTTTTTTGTTTTGTGTTGTTTCTTGGTTTTTTTTTTGACGGAGTGTCACTCTGTTGCCAGGCTGAAGTGCAGTGGCGAGATCTGGGCTTACTGCAACCTCCGCCTTGCAGGTTCAAGCAATTCTGCCTCAGTCTCCTGAGTTGCTGGGAGTACAGTTGCGCACCACCATGCCCAGCTAATTTTTGTATTTTTAGTAGAGATAGGATCAATCTCTTGACCTCGTGATCCACCCGCCTTGGCCTCCCAAAGTGCTGGGATTATAGGTGTGAGCCACCATGCCCAGCCTATAAGTCTTTTTTAAGTATAATTTTTCTCTTTCCAATCCTCATTTTTATTAAAAACAAATCATGATAGGACTGATTGGTTTGCAAAATAAACTTTTATTGTACTCGGCCTGGTTATTTGCATAAAGCACAGCAAAATAACTATTTTCACATAGGCTTTTAAAATTGGCTTGGATGGAACTCTGTCCTATAATGAATCTCAGATAAGACTTTTTAAAAGCTGAGCCCTGCCGTTGGTTTGTACCCTCAAATACCTATGAGTTAGGTAAATTCCTCTTCTCTTGAGGTGCCAAGATAACTTGGGGTTCCTTGGCCTGTTAGAAAGTGACATTCTTTACTTATCACAGGTCAGAAACCTCATACAGGGACTGTGCAAACAAGGTATGAGACCAGATTTCCCAAGAGCCTTTTATTGGCTCTGTAAATCAACTTTGATTCCTTAAAGAAAGCATGCCATTCCAGTCAAAGCCTTGGTAAAATAACCAGTTTCTACAATTGTGTTCTGTTACAAAAGAAAACAGATTCTTATCACATTTATACAAATGTCTATACTACCATAAATTGAGAATACTCACAAATAGTTCCCAAATTCTGGAGAAATCAGGTAGAGAGAAACAAATATGCTCCAAATTTTGATTACAGGAGTATATTTTACCAGTTGTTAAAAGCTGTAAATACCTCAGAAGAAAAGTTTTCTTAGCTCTGGAAAACAAAAAGGATCAGCAACATTTTAAGAAAAAAGTAAAAAAAAAAAAAAAAAAAACTACTTCAGTCTTCTGTTAGTTCAGTCTATTCAGTTAACTTCTGTTCTGCTTTATATTCATGAACATTTCAGCTCTCCATGAGAGCCCTAAAAGTTTTTTCCCCTTATACTAATGTCATAATCTCCAAAGTTATCAGAAACTTGCATTCAAGAGTACCTGTCAAAGTTTTATAGCTGATTATAAAACCACCTTCTAAAGTAGATCAAAATGAGACAATTGTCTGTGGATGACAAAAACATTTTAGGGCAGCCACAGTTAAAAACACAATTGGGCTGGGTGCAGTGGCTCATGCCTGTAATCCCAGCACTTTGGGAGGCCAAGGCTGTCAGGTCATGAGGTCAGGAGATCGAGACCATCCTGGCTAACCCAGTGAAAACCCATCTCTACTGAAAATACAAAAAAATTAGCTGGGCATGGTGGCAGGCGCCTGTATTCCCAACTACTTGGGAGGCTAAGGAAGGAGAATGGCGTGAACTTGGGAGGCGGAGCTTCCAGTGAGCTGAGATCACACTACTGCACTCCAGCCTGGGTGACAAAGCAAGACTCTGTCTTGGCCAGGCGCGGTGGCTCACACCTATAATCCGGCACTTTGGGAGACTGAGGCGGGTAGATCACAAGATCAGGAGTTCGAGACCATCCTGGCTAACATGGTGAAACTCTGTCTCTACTAAAAATACAAAAAATTAGCTGGGTGTGAGTAGCCTGTAGTCCCAGCTACTCGGGAGGCTGAGGCAGGAGAATGGCATGAACCTGGGAGGCGGAGCTTGCAGTGAGCCAAGATTGCATCACTGTACTCCAGCCTGAGCGACAAAGCAAGACTCTGTCTTGGCAGGGTGCGGTGGCTCACATCTGTAATCCTAGCACTTTGGAAGGCCGAGGCGGGTGGATCACAAGGTCAGGAGATGCAGACCATCCTGGCTAACACGGTGAAACCCCATCTTTACTAAAAATACATAAAATTAGCTGCACATGGTGGCGGGTTCCTGTAGTCCCAGCTACTCGGGAGGCTGAGGCAGGAGAACGGCGTGAACCCAGGAGGCAGAACTTGCAGTTAGCCGAGATTGCACCACTGCACTTGAGCCTGGGCGACAGAGTGAGACTCCATCTCAAACACAAAATAAAATAAAACAATTATAATTATTACTGGTAACATATACTGAGGCATATCAGAATTACAGGAATCTTATACAATTTTGTAATACATACTAATAACATATTTATATGAATATAACCCAAAGAAAATTAAACAGTATTTTATATTTGACAATGTTTCCTGCATGATTTTAATACATTAAGCTGAATATGTCTTTTTGGACTTTAGGCAACTTAATTTTTTTTTTAACTTAGAATATGATCTTGGGGGGTTTGTCAAATATCAAAGGTTTGAAAACACTGGATATCACAAGATAGAATCCCAGATCACCATAAGTTATTCATTAGACAAGATGATAATTCTAAAATTTGAAAAAAAAAAAAAAAAAAAGTTACTCTGATAAGAGACTTAACTTTGCAAACCCAGACCCCATGAAGATAGCATGAGACCCACTGAAGGAAGACTTTATTAAAGACTGTTGACATATGGAAGAGCGATTGGGCTCGACTCTGAATTCAGCAAAGACAGCTGGGGATTTCCGGCTATTGAACAGAGTGAGAGGTCAGTGGATGGAAAATTACAAAAATATCAAGGGTAGGGAGACTCTTACTAGACCAACTGCTGTAGTCTGAATGTTGGTGTCCCCCACAAATTCAGGTGTTGAAACCCAACCCCAATGCAATAGTGTGAAGAGGTAGGGCCTTAGTAAGAGGTGGAAAGTGATTAAGTAATGAGGGCTCTTTCCTAATGAATGTGATTTTTTGCCCTTAAAAAGAAGTTGAAAGGAGCAGTCCTTGTCCATTCTGCCATGGGAGGACACAGAGTTGACCCTTTTCCCATATGAGGACACATAGAAGGCACCATCTATGAAGAACAGGCGTTCACCAGACACTGAATCTGCTGGTGCTTTGCTCTTGGACTTCCTAGCCTCTACAATTGTGAGAAATAATGTCTGTTGTTTATAAATTTCTCAATCTAACATATTTTGTTATAGCAGCCTGAATGGACTTAGATGGAAATTGATAGCAAGAAGTGGGGTGCTGCTGAAAACAATATCTAAAAATGTAGAAGTGGCTTTGGAATTGTATAATTAGTGGAAGCAGGAAGAGCATTGAGGTGCATATTAGAAAAAGCCTGTATTGCTATTGATGGGCCATCTTAGAAGGTGATTCTCATAAAGCCGGGTGTGGTGGCTCACACTTGAAATCCCAGCACTTTGGGAGGCCAAGGTGGGTGGATCATGAGGTCAGGAGATCAAGACCATCCTGGCTAACATGGTGAAACCTCATCTCTACTAAAAATACAAAAAAATTAGCCAGGTGTGGTGGCGGGCACCTGTAGTCCCATCTACTCAGGAGACTGAGGCAGGAGAATGGCGTGAATCCAGGAGGCGGAGCTTGCAGTGAGCTGAGATCGCGCCACTGCACTCCAGCTTAGGTGACAGAGTGAGACTCCATCTCAAAAAAAAAAAAAAGGCGATTCTCATAAGGGCTCAGAAGAGAACTGTAGAAAAAGCCTCAATTTCTAAGACATTACTTAAGTGGTTATGCTCAGAATGTTGGTAGAAATATGGTCAAAAAAGGCAGTTCTGATGAGGTATCAGAAACGAGGAGCATGTCATTAGAAACAGGAGGAAAGGCCATCCTTGTTATAAAGCGGCAAAGAACTCGGCGGAATTGTGTTGGGTCTTAATGTTTTGTGAAAGCAGGGACTTAACAAGCAATGAAACAAGATATTTGGCAGAAGAAATCTTTAAGCAAAGTGCAGCATGGCTTCTCCTGATTGCAGATAGGAAACTGCCAGGAGGGAAACAGATTAAATACAAAATTTATAATCAATTCTTTACATCAGTTATGAAGAAAAGCCTCAGCCAGTTCACAATGGAGAAACATAGCAGACACCAACTTTCAAAAGCAACCAAACATCACCAGTAAAGGGACAGACAGACACCAGGTGCCTCATGATATGAAGCACTGAGAAGCACACATCACTTCTACTTCCAGGGGGTTCCTGCCAAGAATGCATAACCCAAATGGAATTCTGAGAAATCATCACACAAATCCAAACTGAGGGGCTTTCTACAAAATAACTGGCCTGCATCCTTCAAAAATGTCAAGATCGTGAAAGACAAAGAAATATGAGAAACTGTGGCAGCTTAAAGGAAACTAAAGAGACATAGCAACTAAGTGCAATGTGTGGTTCTGGACTGAATCATGAACCAGAACAAAAAAAATTAAAACTATTTTCTTTTTGTTTTTAAATGGAGTCTTGCTGTGTCGCCCAGGCTGGAGTGCAGTGGTGTGATCTCTGCTCACTGCAAGCTCTGTCTCACAGGTTCACACCATTCTCCTGCCACAGGCTCCCGAGTCGCTGGGACTACAGGCGCCCGCCACCACGCCTGGCTAATTTTTTTGTATTTTTTAGTAGAGATGGGGTTTCACTGTGTTAGCCAGGATTGTCTTGATCTCCTGACCTCTGCCCACCTCGGCCTCCCAAAGTGCTGGGATTACGGGCGTGAGCCACCATGCCCGGCCAAAAGTATTTTCTAGGAGGAATAGTAATGAGACAATTAGCAAAATGTGGGAAAGGTCTGTATGTTCAATAGTAGTGTTGTATAAATGTCAGTTCTCTGATTTTGATCATTATAGTGTGGCTACTTACCAGAATGCCTTATTTTAGGATAATACACACTGAAGTATTTAGGGGTAGGTGACATCATGCTTATAACTTCCTCCCAAATATTTTAAGGAAAAATATATGCATGCACACATTCATATATGCAAAATGATAATGAAAAAGCAATGTTAACGTTTGGATCTGGGTGAATGGTTTATGGAAAGTCATTTTTGTACTATTTTGTACATTTTGTACTATTCTTGTGCTTTTGCTATAAGCCTGAAATTCTTTTAAAATAAGAAGGAAATATAATTATGGCAGGCAAATAGCTGACTGGGCCATATTACTAGCCCTAATGGTCCTCACCTGTCAGGGTAGAAGGCAAATACTGGTGACTGTCGAGTCACAGCCTCACATGCCCAGCACTATTGTAACCAACTAGACTATGCTTGCTCATGCACATGGCAACAGAAAATAAACAGTCCAAGAATATGCAACCCAGAAATCAAACTTAACCATTGAATACAGTTGGCTTAGTCAAATCAGGGCTACTATAACAAAATATCACAAAATGGATGGCTTGGCCGGGCACGGTGGCTCACACTTATAATCCCAGCACTTTTGGGGGCCAAGGCAGGCAGATCACCAGGTCAAGAGATTGAGACCATTGTGGTCAAAATGGTGAAACCCCATCTCTACTAACAATAGAAAATAGAAAATAGAAAATGGTGAGCTACTTGAGAGGCTGAGGAAGGAGAATCGCCTGAACCTGGGAGGCGGAGGTTGCAGTGAGCGAGATCGCGCCACTGCACTCCAGCCTGGCGACAAAGCGAGACTCTGTCTCAAAAAAAAAAAAAGAAAGGGTGGCTTATAGACAAGAGAAATGTATTGCTCAGTCTGGAGGCTGGACGTCCAAGATCAATGTGCTGGTTGATTTGGTGTCTGGTAAAGGTTGCTCTTGACTTCAGAGATGCACCTCCTTGATGTGTCTTCATGTGGTGGAAGCGGCTTGCTAGCTCCCTGGGGCCTCTTTTATAAGGGCACTAATCCGACTCATGAGGGTTCATAACCTAATCACCTTCCTAAAGTCCCACTTTCTAGTGCCATCACTTTGAGAGTTAGGATTTCAATGTATGATTTTGGGGGCAGCCACAAACATTCAAATCATAGCAACATCTCACCCTATCAATAGAAAGGCGGTTCTTGATATCCCATTTAAAAATCATCTCTGTTAAGGATAGGAAGAATTTAGTATAGAAATTCTGATGTCTAGGAAAACACTGTTATGAAATACTACATTAAAAGAAAGGTGTTTACTCTGTCCAAAATATAGTTTCAAGTGTAAAGGTTCTTTGATTTAGTGCTGTTTCAAGGGCAGTTTTAGAGTGGTTGCAAAAAGCTTTGTTAAAACAATAAAATTTTTAAGACTTGACTAAGCAATAGCATATTGAAAAAGACCTGTGCCTGACACAAGAAAACACTAAATTAAAGGGTGCTATCATCCAATCCAATCTATTTTTTTCACAGATTCAAGAAATCAGGCTAGCAACACAGAAGGAGAGCCACTTAAATTAGTATCCATTCTAGAACTCGGGCCTCTAGCCATCAGGCCTGATCTGTTTGTTTTTCATTTGCTAGTCCTTCCATAGATATTTATCGAGCATCTTCTATGTCCCAGGAGCAGTGTTAGGCTCCAGATGGTAATGAACCTCTTCTCACTTCACTCACTCTCTCTTCGTAGGACAAGGACTACCCATCACCAAAGCCTAGGGGCTCAAAATCTCATTATTAAGAACAAAGTGAATTAAAATTAATGAGCTCAAGACCTGACGTTTGCACTAATCTGCGCTAGTATTTTTTTGTCATACCGTTTCTATTCAAGATTTTTAATCAGATAATCCCATCTAAAAAAGGGATCTCATAAAGCCTAAAACAGAGCATCTGTTTCTTCATTTTTATTCTTCGCAGAAGGATAAAAGATGAAAAGCTATTATTTCTCTACCAATACTCACCTGCAATAAAAGGGATCTGTACTGGAAAGCCCCTTTAAACATACCCAGGGCAAAGGAAAGGCTGAAAATACTGACTTTCGTGAAGCCCACACTTCGGCTCAGCAGGCGCGGGGAGCTTTTCAGAGATTTCTTCCTAACAGCCTGACAACACGTGGACAGGAATCAGGACGCAAAGCAAACCTCTCTAAGAAGTCCCGGCAAACAAGTCAGATGAAAGGGCCGCACTTCAGAAGGAAAATCCTGGCGCCCTGGAGTCTGAAGTTACCCGCGAATCTTCCCTTCTCCCAGCACCGCGTAAACGTTTAGGGCAGCTGTGGATCTGGGTTTCCTAGGAGTTCATGAATTTCCAAGGTGAAGCGCAGATCATTCAGGTACATTTTCCTTTACGGTGTTTCTATAAAACCAAAAAAATTAAAAAGTTAGTGGAGAAACTTGACTAGCATTCGTTAAATCTAACAGGAAACTATTTTTCGAGTGAAAATACAGTTCTATTGATGTTAGAAACTAACGTGACTTTTCTTGAATAATAATTGCCAAATACCCTTCTCTTAAATGGAAAATTTTTTAAAAGGCTTCGTATGTTCTACAATGAGATTATTTGACAGGATAGAATAATTAGTATGCTTGCACTCACAAACATGAAATATTTCTAAAAATCATGAGTACCTGAACTGAGATAAGGGAATGACTGGAAGAGGATGGGAAAGCAGAGGGAAAGAAAAACCAAAGAACCCAAATTATTTGCAAGAAAAATAATGATTTATCTTAGTTTTATGCCTTGGCAATGTTTTGAGCAATAAAACGCAGCTCTGTGGCTGACTGAAGAAGCCGAGATAGTCGAATTCTTGGCGGAATGAACTCAAATATGGCACAGGCAGCAAACAATGAGAATAGACCTCAGCTGAGTGTGGAGCTGAGCCCTGCAGGGCCCTGCTGGGCCCCATGTTAACCCTTCAGTCGCTGGATGCCTGGGAAGCCAGGTGGAAACAAGGAGAAAGAGATGGCTGGGGAGGCAAATCTTAGGGTGGTTCAAGACAGAGCATCTTCAAGTGACCCAGGAATATTCCAGTATTTTAGCAATGAGCATAGCTGTGCCAATATGTCCCGGCTTGAATATGGGCCCTGAACATTGAATTTTTTAACCCATCTGAGATCATACCACCTATAATTTGGTGCCCTACTTTTTTTCTTTTCCAGTTTAACAGTATACTATGAGCCTTTTCCCACAATGGGCACTCTGTGTTTATCGTTTTGCTTCAAAAAGAATTGGAGGCAATTTAGCTTAAATGAGAATAAGAGTGTTGAAAAACAATTGCTTTTGTCCACAGAAAATTCTTCTGAACAACATGGTTCATGATGGTGAGCCACAGTTCCCGGCCTATTCCTTCTATTTTTTTAAAGCATTCTTGGGCCCGGTGCAGTGGCTCACGCCTGTAATCCCAGCACTTTGGGAGGCCGAGGTGGGCAGATCACGAGGTCAGGAGATCAAGACCATCCTGGCTAACACAGTGAAACCCCGTGTCTACTAAAAAACACACAAAAAATTAGCCAGGCGTGGTGGCGGCGCCTGTAGTCCCAGCTACTCAGGAGACTGAGACAGGAGAATGGTGGGAACCCGTGAGGTGGAGCTTGCAGTGAGCCAAGATCACACCACTGCACTCCAGCCTGGGGGACAGAGCGAGACTCCGTCTCAAAAAAAAAAAAAAAGAAAAAAACTAAGGCCCCACGCATTCTGACTGTACCCTATCTCTCTCTCCCTCCTTCAGAATTCCCTCCTCCAAGCTCCCCTGCAAGTTTTGATCTTGTCTTTATCACCCTTCTCTCTCATCTGCCAGATCTGTTCTTTCTCTTCCTTAAAGTAACTCTTATCCCTCTTTGTATAAATCCCCCAGGCTCTCTTTTCTTAGCCAATCTCCCTAGTCTGACCAACAACACCCAGAACTGGGCTAGCAAAGACAGAATCTTCTTAGAATAGAAGAAAAGAAGAGAGGTTGGTTGTAAACATTTGTTTGAGACAGCATCTCACTCTGTCCCCAAGCTGGAGTGCAGTGGCGCAATCTTGGCTTGCTGCATCCTCCACCTCCTGGGCTCAAGGGATCCTCCCACCTCAGCCCTCAAGTGGCTGGAGGACAGGCGCGCTCCACCATACCTGGCTAACTTTTTTTTTTTTTTTTTGTATTTTTTGTAGAGATGGGGTTCTGCCTTGTTGCTGAGGCTGTTCTCAAACTCCTGAGCTCAAGCTCAGCCTCCCAAAGTGCTAGGATTACAGGTATGTGCCACTGTATCCAGCCTGTGTATTTTGTTTTGTTGAGACTGAGTCTCGCTCTGTCACCCATACTGGAGTGCAGTGGTGCGATCTTGGCTCACTGCAACCTCTGCGTGCTGGGTTCTTGCCATTCTCCTGTCTCAGCCTCCTGAGTAGCTGGGACTACAGGTGCCCACCACCACGCTCAGCTAATTTTTTTGTATTTTTGGTAGAGGCGGGGTATCACCATGTTAGCCAGGATTGTCTCGATCTCCTCACCTTGTGATCCATCCACCTTGGCCTTCCAGAGTGCTGGGATTACAGGAGTAAGCCACCGTGTCCATGTCCAGCCTTTTTTTTTTTTTTCATTATTATTATTTTTTGAGACAGCGTCTTGCTCAGTCGCCCAGGCTGGAGTGCAGTGGCACAATCTCGATCTTGGCTCACTGCAACCTCTGCCTCCTGGGCTCAAGCCATTCTCCTGCCTCAGCCTCCCAAGTAGCTGGGATTATAGACGTCTGCCACCACACCCAGCTAATTTTTGTATTTTAATAGAGATAGGATTTCACCATGTTGTCCAGGATGGTCTCGATCTGTTGACCTCATGATCTGCCTGCCTCTGCCTCCTAAAGTGCTGGAGTTACAGGTGTGAGCCACTGCGCCTGGCCAAAACTCCTGCTTTCAATCGTTTTGAATATATACCCAGAAATGGTATATGGTAATTTGTCATTTAATAGTTTAAAAATATTTCTTAAGAGGAGATGTTCTCCACATGTCTCAATAGCCAATGAGGAAAGGATCCTCTGGATAAAACAGAACCTTGGACGTTATTATTATATGCGAAAACAAATACCATTATTGTATTTTGATAGTCTTCTTGGCCTCTTTACTCTTGGTCTCTTTACTCCTTAACAATTCGGTAGTAAAAAGGAGGTATAATAAGTGAGCCAGGTAAGAATAACATAAATAATGAGACCTCAGAGAGCAGCATTGAATCGCACAGCTCTGAAGTACTGAAAATGGCCAAACAAAAAATGGGTAGAAAATGGAAAGATTTGAAAGAAAAACAGTAGAGAGAGAATAAAAACACTGTCTTGAAATTGTGGAGGAAAGTAGTATTTATGATCCCATTGAAAATTTTAGGTGATTTTAAAATATGAAATCTGAATCAAAAAGTACTATAAAAGTGCTTTTGAACAGTGCCCTAGATAGAGCTCTTCCCTGAAACCACTGCTGGAGTGCCTGGGCGATGAAAGGCCATCTTCATTTTCTCTTTTGGGGCAGGAACAGTTCGGCTATGTTTCTAAATTTGTGGGTTTTTTTCTTTTAATTTCAATTTTATTTGGTGGTGTGTTTCATTTATATTTTCCAGAAGAGAAATTGCCTGGATAACTCATAGACTAATATCAACTCCCTTTAAATTCTTTTTTTCTTTTCTTTTTTTTTTTTTGAGATGGAGTCTTGCTCTACTGCCTAGGCTGCAGTGCAGGGGCGCAATCTCGGCTCACTGCAACCTCCGCCTTCTGGGTTCAAGTGATACTCCTGCCCCAGCCTCCCGAGTAGCTGGCACTACAGGCGACCGCCACCACGTCCGGCTAATTTTTGTATTTTTTGTTAGTAGAGATGGGGTTTCACTGTGTTGGCCAGGCTGGTTTCAAACTCATGACCTCGTGATCCATCTGCCTCAGCCTCCCAAAGTGCTGAGAATACAGGCGTGAGCCACCATGCCCAGCCAACCCCCTTTAAATTCTAATCAAAGGATCAGGGCAACAAAAATTTTATGGATTTTCATAAACCGTAATAAAAAATTGTTTACTGGTTATAATTTTTTTTTTTTTTTTTGAGATGGAGTTTCACTCTTGTTGCCAGGCTAGAGTGCAGTGGCGCAATCTCAGCTCACCACAACTTCCACCTCTCGGGTTCAAGCAATTCTCCTGCCTCAGCCTCCTGAGTAGCTGGGATTATAGGCATGTGCCACTGTGCTCAGCTAATTTTGTATTTTTAGTAGAGACGGGGTTTCTCCATGTTGGTCAGGCTGGTCTCAAACTCCTGAGACTTCAGGTGATCCGCGCGCCTTGGCCTCCCAAAGTGCTGAGATTACAGGTATGAGCCACAGCACCTGGCCTGTGGTTATAAAATTAATGAGGAAATTACCAGAATGGAGACTGAAAGTTCAAGCTAATCAGGTCCTGAGACTATTAGAGATGCCCGTCCACTCCATGGGATTGTCCAGGACTCTGCCATTTGAAGCCACCTCGAGTGGAGGATTAGACTGAAGATAGAAAGTGCATGATTTGAGTACCGATCAAAGGGATTTTATTAGAACTTTTGACATCCCATTAGTCGTGTTGAATTGAAAATTGTCCAGGAGTGAAAGCTGAGGTTCCTGTAATTTGAGATCAGTCAGTAGTGTGGGATCCGAGAGCTACTTAGGATGGAACCCTTCTCTCAGCCTGCAAAGCTACACTACTCCGAGTAGGTAGAGGTGTACTGGTGATAGGGTCAGCCGGACTCAGCAGAATGGCTGATGTGGGAGTGAGGGTTATGCTCAGTAAGGGAGCGAGTTGAGTTTTTAGTATCCAACTTGCTGCCCACAAATTGTCTCCCCGGATGGTTTTTGGTGTTAAAGTATGTTGAAGGATGGTCGCCACTGAAAATGTCACATGCTAGTCTTGTGGTACAAAAAGAGAAATATATACTCCAAGGTCATAAACTAAATGAAAATACGAATGGGCAGTTGTTAGGGACTGATTTGTGTCTCCCCCCAAAGCTTGTATGTTGAAGACCTAACCCCAGTGTGACTGCTTGGAAATGGGGCCTTTCAGGAGGTAGTTAAGGTTAAATGAGGTCATAAGGGTGGGCTCCAATCTAATGTGTCTAATATTATTATTATTATTATTTTGAGACAGTCTCGCTCTGTCGCCAGGCTGGAGCGCAGTGGCGCGATCTCAGCTCACTGCAATCTCCACTGGTTCAAGCAATTCTGCCTCAGCCTCCCGAGTAGCTGGGATTACAGGCACGCGCCACCACGCCTGGCTGATTTTTGTATTTTTAGTAGAGACGGGGTTTCACCATGTTGTCCAGATGGTCTCTATCTCTTGACCTTGTGATCTGCCTGCCTTGGCCTCCCAAAGTGCTGGGATTACAACTGTGAGCCACCACACCTGGCCCAATGTGTCTAATACTCTTATAAGAAGAGGAAGAGATGGCCTGGTGCGGTGGTTCATGCCCTGTAATCCCAGCACTTTGGGAGGCCGAGGTGGGTGGATCACAAGGTCAAGAGATCAAGACCATCCTGGCCAACATGGTGAAACCCCGTCTCTACTAAAAAATACAAAAATTAGCTGGACGTGATGGTCTGTGCCTGTAGTGCCAGCTACTCGGGAGGCTGAGGCACGAGAATCACTTGAAGCTGGGAGGTGGAGGTTGCAGTGAGCTGAGATCGTGCCACTGTACTCCAGCCTGGTGACAGAGTGAGACTGCATCTCAAAAAAAAAGAGGAAGTGACACCAGAGATTTCTCTCTCCTAAAATCACACACACAAAAAGGCCATGTGTATTCACAGCAAGAAGGTGGCTGTCTACAGGCCAGGAAGAGGGACCTCATCAGGAACTGAATCCACGAGCATCTTGATCCTGGACTTCCTAGTCTCTATAACTATAAGAAAATAAATTTTTGTTTTTTAAACCACCTAACCTATGTTATTTTGTTATGGCAGCCTAGGCAGACCAATATAGCAGGTGACCCAATCAATACTACTTCCTTTTGCAACATCTGCAAAATATTGAAAGCAGGTGATTTTTTTTTTTTTTTTTTTTTTTGAGATGGAGTCTTGTTCTTATTTCCCAGGCTGGAGTGCAGTAGCATAATCTCAGCTCACTGCAACCTCTGCCTCCTGGGTTCAAGTGATTCTCCTGCCTCAGTGTCCAGAGTAGCTGGGATTACAGGCATACGCCTCCACGCCCCGCTAATTTTTATATTTTTAGTAGAGACAGGGTTTCACCATGTTGGCCAGGCTGGTCTCAAACTCCTGACCTCATGATCCACCTGCCTCAACCTCCCAAAGTGCTGGGATTATAGGCATGAGCCACTACTCCGGGCCAAAAGCAGGTGATTCTTTAAATACTTGGGACCCATTCAACAAAAAATATTGTAATTTTTTTGGTAAGAATCCACCAGCACTGCTACCATTGCCCTTGGTAATGACGGATTTACATTTACAACATCATCATGATGTGGAAATAAATGATTTAAAACATCTTGTTGATGGTATGTTCACTTTCTCACCTTCACATGGAAATGTGTAGAAAAGGGTCCAGATCAACTCTCCCTTCTGGGGAGAGAAATGACTTTGTAGTGGAGAGTCAAGGTAGATGTTCGCTTTTAATCCCGTGTGTTTAAGATTATTTTTACAACAAGCATATATTCACATATTACTCTTGAACTTTAAAAAACAATAAAAGTACTGAGAGGAAAAGAGATCACATTGGCAGCTTCATTGGAAAAGAACAATAATATATGTGAAGAAAATATTTTGGAGGCTGTAAAAGTAAGCCTGGGCCGGGTACAGTGGCTCACCCCTGTAATCCCAGCACTTTGGGAGCCTGAGGTGGGCAGATCATCTGAGGTCAGGAGTTTGAGGCCAGCCTGGGCAACATGGCAAAACCCTGTCTCTACCAAAAGTACAAAAATTAGCCGGGTGTGGTGGTGCACACCCATAATCCCAGTTACCCGGGAGGCTGAGGCAGGAGAATTGCTTGAATCTGGGAGGTGGAGGTTGCAGTGAGTCAAGATTGTGCCACTGCACTCCAGCCTGGGTGACAGAATGAGACTCTGCCTCAAAGTAAACCTGACCAAGAAAGATGGTGATTATCCCCCTCCAACCCCCAATCTATTCTTATTGCTGTAGCCAGAGTGGTCTTATAGAAACACAAATGAGATCACATCACTCCTCTGCTTAGCGTCCCTCAATGACTTTTCTATCCTCAGAGAATGTGCAGATCCTCACTGCAGCCCGTGAGGCACTGCATGACTTTTTCCTCATGGAATCTCCAGCCTCCCCTCTTGGCTCTTCCTTGTGTCATTATCTACTCAATGTTTGCCTCTCTTGCTCACTCCTGGGTACTCAAGCCTACTAAGTGCTTGTGAATAACAGAAGTTCAGTAAATTTTGTTGAATTACTGAATGATGAGAAAAGAAAAGGCAAAGCAGCTTAGAACAAAGCTCTAAAGGTTTCCAACCTTTATGAGTGAGGCAGACAGAGAAGGTATAATAGGCAAGGGATTCTAAGAGGGAGTAACCAAGAAGGTAGGAAACACCAGAAGGGTGGTGATGAGGAAAGCAAGAGAAGGATCTGTTTCACAGAGAGGGAGGCGGTCACAACTTCATATGTGGAAGGGTCAGTGAAGATAAGGATGAAAAGTGTTCATCATTTAGCTTTCACACAGACGGGAACAACACAGACTGGGGCCTTTCAGAGAGTGAAGGGTGGAAGGAGGGGGAAGATCAGGAAAAACAACTAATGGGTACTACACTTAATACCTGGTTGATGAAATCATCTGTACAACAAAACCCCATGACACAAGCTTACCTATGTAGCAAACCTGCACTTGTACCCCTGAACTTAAAAGTTAAAAAAAGGAAGTGGTCATCTTAAATTTAGTGACAAGGCGACCATGGGGGGCTTTATTAAAAGCAGTTTCAAGGGAGTGAAAAGTGTAGGCAGCAAATTTCAGGATGAGAACCTTAAGTTTTGGCAGTTTGGTGAGAATGGCTCTCCTTCACATGGGGATGAATCTTCAGACCTTAGCCCTACCATTTACTAAGCATGAGCTTCAGCAACATACTTAATCTTTGTATTCTTCACCTGTAACATGAGAATAATAATGACACCCACATGCTGGACTGACGGGAGAATTGGAAATAATGAGCCCCACGGATTTAGCTCAAAGATTCTCAATAAATGGTAATGGTGGTTACAATTTAGTTAAGCTTGTGCATTTAAATTTACTATTCTGGGCCAGGCACAGTAGCTCACCCCTGTAATCCCAGCACTTCGGGAGGCCGAGACAGATGGATCACAGGTGAGGAGTTCGAGAGCAGCATGACCAACATGGTGAAACCCCATCTCTATTAAAAATACAAAAATTAGCCGGGTGTGGTGGTGTGCTATTGTCCCAGCTACTCGGGAGGCTGAGGCAGGAGAATCGCTTGAACCTGGGAGGTGGAGGTTGCAGTGAGCCGAGATCACACACTGTGTTTCAGCCTGGCGATAGTGAGACTCCATCTCCAAAACAAACAAACAAACAGAATTTACTATTTTGTGAAAATAGACTTAACTAAATCGATAGATGCTGAGGCATTTTTTAAAAAGTGTATTACCAGGCTGGGCACAGTGGCTCATGCCCGTAATCCCAGCACTTTGGGAGGCTGAGGTGGGCAGATCATGAGGTCAGGAGATCGAGACCATCCTAGCTAACATGGTGAAACCCCATCTCTATTAAAAATACAAAAAAATTAGCCGGACATGGTGGCAGGTGCCTGTAGTCCCAGCTACTCGGGAGGCTGAGGCAGGAGAATGGCCTGAACCTGGGAGGCAGAGCTTGCAGTGAGCCGAGATCGCGCCACTGCACTCCAGCCTGGGCGACAGAGCGAGATTCTGTCTCAAAAAATAAAAATAAAACATAAAAAGTGTATCAGCTACTTTATGATTAAATCAAGTTATTGTCAACTCACTTGCTTTTCAGTTAGGTAAAACTGATAGAAAACAACAAAGTGTGTGCATGTGTGTGCATGTGTGTTTTACAGGAAAAAGAAAAATTTGACAGAATGTATGTGTATTTCACAAGGAATTTCTGGAATTGTGTCAGTAAATAAATACACAAATGAATCACTGGTGAAATTACAGTGCTGAAACATGATGGACAAAAAAAAAAAAATCTGGTTGTGATTATAGGCAAAAATGCTTGGACCAGATTAGCACATTGTCATAATTCTTTTCTTTACTTGGAGCTTTTAAGAAAGTCATTGGTGGGTAAATTTTAAATTTCTTCCTCTATGACTTGAAGTAACTTTGATGTGCATCACATAATATTTGATGGAAACATCTATGTTAGGTTAACAACATGGCAAAATATTTTGTTTAATATCAAAATTCAGCAAGTATAGTCAGCTTATGTCGGAACATTTTTTTTTTTTTGAGACGAAGTCTTGCTCTGTCGCCCAGGCTGGAGTGCAGTGGCACGATCTCAGCTCACTGCAAGCTCTGCCTCCTGGGTTCACACCATTCGCCTGCCTCAGTCTCCTGAGTAGCTGGGACTACAGGTGCCCACTGCCACGCCCGGCTAATTTTTTGTATTTTTAGTGGAGACGGGGATTCACCATGTTAGCCAGGATGGTCTTCATCTCCCGACCTCGTGATCTGCCCACCTCAGCCTCCCAAAGTGCTGGGATTATAGGTGTGAGCCACTGCGCCCAGCCATGTTGGAACATTTTTATGTTTTATGAAAGTTTTCCTGGCCGGGCGTGGTGGCACATGCCTGTAATCCCAGCACTTTGGGAGGCCGAGGCAGGTGGATCACCTGAGGTCAGGAGTTTGCAACCAGTCTGACTAACATGGTGAAACTCCGTCTCTACTAAATACAAAAAAATGAACTGGGCATGGTGGCACATGCCTGTAATCAGAGCTACTTGGGAGGCTAAGACAGGAGAATCGCTTGTACCTCGGAGGTATAAGTTGCAGTGAGCCGAGATCATGCCATTGCACTCCAGCCTGGGCAACAAGAGCAAAAAAAAAAAGGTTTTCCCTAAACTTTTACAGAGTATTAAATGTAAATAAAGGCTTGAACTATCAGGAAATGTATTGATAATTTCTTCTTCATTTTTGAAGAATAGTTTTACTAGGTATAAAATTTTTGGTTGACAGTTTTTTTTTTTTTTTTTTCTTTCAGGGCTTTGAATACATCTTCCCACTGCCTTCTGGCCTCCAAGGTTCCAGATGAGAAATCAGGTGTTGATCTCATTGAGGTTCATTGTATGTGGTAAGTCACTTCTTGCTGTTTTCAAGATTCTGTCTTTATTTTGTCATTTGACAGTTTGGTTATGACGTGTTTAGGCATGGTTGTCTTTGAGTTTATATGACTTGGAATTTGTTGAGCTTATTGGATGTATATATTAATGTCTTGGAATTTGTTGAGCTTATTGGATGTGGATATTAATGAGCTTACCAAATTTGGTAAGTTTCCAGCTGTTACTTCTTCAAATATTCTCTCTGTATTTTCTTTTCTCTTCTCTCCTGGCACTCCCCAGTGTTTGCAGTTGTTACTACTTATTGCAGTTGTTTGTTTAGTGACTTTTCTGAACTAAATCTATAAAGCTTGTATTTTTTTTCTTTTGCCACTGAAGTCACAACTGTATTGCTTAGTGGTCAGCTGAGGATTAACCAGATATTTTCTTTTTTTTCTTTTCTTTTTTGAGATGGAGTCTCACTCTGTGGCCCAGGCTGGAGTGCAATGGTGCAATCTCAGCTCACTGCAAACTCCACCTCCCAGGTTCAAGTAATTCTCCTGCCTCAGCCTCCTAGTAGCTAGGATTACAGGCACAGGCCACCACACCCGGCTAATTTTTGTATTTTTAGTAAAGACGGGGTTTTGCCCCGTTGGTCAGGCTGCTCTTGAACTCCTGACCTCAGGTGATCCACC
Source organism: Rhinopithecus bieti (assembly GCF_001698545.2). Classification (NCBI taxonomy): domain Eukaryota; kingdom Metazoa; phylum Chordata; class Mammalia; order Primates; family Cercopithecidae; genus Rhinopithecus; species Rhinopithecus bieti. Next base: position 624,115 of record NW_016816078.1, read on the forward strand.
CACCTCAGCCTCCCAAAGTGCTGGGATTATAGGCATGAGCCACTGCGCCTAGCCAGGGCAGATTTTTTTCTTAAATACTCATAGTCTTTGTCAAGGGACTCTGATTGCGTGTTGGGGGCATGCTTTCAACACTCAGCCAGGCAGCTTACAATTCTGCCTTAAGCCTTCATTCCCACATGACAAGGGAAGGCTGTGCCACTCACCTTTTTGCTTTGTATCCTGGGTTTAAATACCTTTCCTTAGCACTATCCTCAGTCTGACAACTTTCAGATCATAATCCAGGTGGAAATATAGAGAAAAAGTAATTATGGTTCATTGTGGCAAGTGAACAGAGCAATGTGGCACCCTGCTGGCATAAGACGTGTCCATGAATATCACTTATCTGTCAGTATACTCTGGAAACTGGGAAATAACAGTGAAGAGATACTCTGAACAAATAGAATTCTAGATGAAACCCATTATACTGTTGCTGCTACATATTGCAGAAACAAGATAGAAAAAGAATTAAAGACTACAAAATTGTGGCTGAGAATCCAAAATAATCAGAAAGCTGAATATCAAAATAAAGCCAGTATTCTCAGCAAGTGGTATAACTTCACGTATTATAATAGCTTAATATCCCATATAGTAGTGGTTGGTACCCAGCCTTTTTGGCACCAGGGACCGGTTTTGTGGAAAACAATGTTTCCATGGACAGGGGCTGGGGGGATAGTTTCAGGATGAAACTGTTTCACTTCAGATCATCAGGCATTAGCTAGACTCTCTCCCGCGCACCTGCAGTTCACAATAGGGTTCACACTCCTATGAGAATCTAATGCCGCTGCTGATCTAATGGGAGGCAGAGCTCAGGCAGTAATCCTGGCTCACTCATAGCTCACCTCCTGCTATGCGGCCTGGTTCCTAACAGGCTACGAACTGGTACCAGTCTGTGGTTGGGGACCCCTGCCATATAGGACTGGTTATCTGTCACATTTACAAATTACTCAGAAATGTCACTTGTTAACCTACCAGAAAATGTCTATCTTAAATAATTAATGTATTTTCTTCATAAAGCCTACCCAGTTAAGAATTTCCAAAAATTCATTAAGAGACACGTAATAAAGGCCAGACGTGGTGGCTCATATCTGTAACCCCAGAACTTTGGGAGGCCAAAGCGGGTAGATCACCTGAGGTCAGGAGTTCAAGACCAGTCTGGCCAACATGGTGAAAACCCATCTCTACTAAAAATACAAAAAATTAGCTGGGTGTGGTGGTGTGTGCCTATAATCCCAGCTACTCAGGAAGCTGAGGCAGGAGAATTGCTTGAACCCAGGAGGCGGAGGTTGCAGTGAGCCGGGATCACGCCATTGCACTCCAGCCTGTGCAACAAGAGTGAAACTCCATCTCAAAAAAAAAAAGAGAGAGACAGGTAATAAGAAGACAATAAATCTAGTGATAGGGTTTGCATAATATGTAATTTGTAAAATAATTTAATAAGGACAAGTGAATTATAGACTATGATTCACACTCTGTGATGATGACATTCTAGAACAGAAACAATATTTTCATCGTTAAAACACTTCTATCTTTAGGCAGAATGTGTCTGATATTGCCAACATAATCCAAAATTTATAGAAGTGTTTGAAAAGTTACGAATGTTTACAGGCGATACTAGAGATATGCAGCCACTACTTACAGAGAATTTTCAGGTTTTGACATTTTTGTGTTTGTTTGTAAGACATGTATCACTAGCAACCACAGAAATTTGACTATGTAATTGTCTTATTAATAAAAATGAAAGCAGGACTGAGAACCAATTGTTTAATCATGGGAAGAGTTGCCAAGACCCATACTAGAAGGAAAAAGGGAGCCTGCACTCTTGGTTTTCACAACTAGATGGTGCAGCTCTGCTTTCAAATGGGAAGGACTGCAAAGCCCTTAAAACATCAAGAGTTCTCCTGGAAACAGCCACGTAACTAGCACCTTTTACCTGTGAAGCCCTTGCTGGCCAACTATTGCTTGCCAGTAGTGTGCACGTTACAGTGTAGGTGATCATTGTGCAAAATTATCCCACAAACCTCTCCAATGTAGTTATTCTGTACATAGATGCTCCTCCCTGGATATCAGTGTTAGGACACATACAAGAAATCATAAAATTAACCTACATGAAACAGGAAAACATTGAATCACACGTTATGGCTTTAAAAATATTACATACATAATCTAGATTCAATTTAGGAGAGTTAGAAAATGCAGATCATCAAAATGACAGTAAAACTACTTATAGTCTTTCAACATAGCTTTGAAAGCAGCAAGACTGGCTAGCCTTGGTGACACTGAAAATCTTTTTTAACCCTCTTACTCCTTCACATTGCAGCAGTACTGTGGCCTCTGTGGCAGGACTTCACATTGGGGCAGTACCATGGCCTCTGTGGCAGGACTTCACACTGCAGCAGTACCATGGCCTCTGTGACAGTACTTCACATTGCGGCCTCTGTGGCAGGACTTCACATTGCAGCAGTACCGTGCAATGTGCAGAACTGTGACTTTTGTGGCAATACTTCATATTGTGGAAGTACTTCATATTGCAGCAGTACCATGGCCTCTGTGGCAGTACTTCATATTGTGGTAGCCGTGGCCTCTGTGGCAGTACTTCATATTGCAGCAGCACCGTGGCCTCTGTGACAGTACTTCATATTGCAGCAGTACAGTGACCTCTGTGGAAATACTTCATTTTGTGGCAATATCATGGCCTCTGCAGCAGTACTTCATATTGTGGCAGCAATGTGCCCTCTGTGGCAGTACTTCTCATTGCAGCAGTACTGTGACCTCTGTGGCAGTACTTCACATTGCAGCAGTACTGTGACCTCTGTGGCAGTACTTCATATTGTGGCAGTACTTCATATTGTGGCAGTACTTCATATTGTGGCAGTACCATGACCTCTGTGGCAGTACTTCATATTGCAGCAGTACCGTGGCCTCTGTGGCAGTAGTTCATATTGTGACAGTACCATAGTCTCTGTGGCAGTACTTCATATTGTGGCAGTGTCATGGCCCCCGCAGCAGTACTTCATATTGTGGCAGTAATGTGGCCTCTGTGGCAGTACTTCACATTGCAGCAGTACCGTGGCCTCTGTGGCAGTACTCCTCTTCCTAGTTTTTTGCCCTTCCCTCTGCCTTCAGTACTGGATTGCAGCATGCTGTGATGCACATGTGTTTCACATTTTAAATCACTGAAGTTGGGATAGATTCTACTATCGCTGCTGTCTTACTACCTCTGAGGGCCAGGTGGCAGTCATGTTGTGTCTGTCATTGTCTGAGCATGGGAGAGTATTGGCAACATTTGCTGGGAAGAAAATCTGAGACTAAGCACTCCTTGTTTTTTCATTTTTTAAGTATTTATTTATTTGAAGACAGGGTCTCTGTCATCCTGGATGACACCCTGTCTTCAAATAAATAAATACTTAAAAAATAAAAAAAAAAGCAAAGAGTGCTTGGTCTCAGCTTGGAGGTTGAGCCTACCATCACAGCTCACTGCAGCCTCAACCTCCTGGGCTCAAGCAATCCTCCCACCTCAGCCTCCTGAGATGCTGGGACTATAGGCACACACCACCATGCCTAGCTGATTTTTTTTTCTGTGTTTTGCAGAGACGGGTTTTGCCATGTTGCCCAGGCTGGTCTCAAATTCCCGGGCTCAAGCAGTTCACCTGCCTCGGCCTCCCAAAGTGCTATGATTGCAGGTGTGAGTCACTGTGCCCGGCCTCTCTATGTTTTTCTAATTCCTAGAAAACAAAGGGTTCTGAAAGAAGGTGGGAAAGATGGCGAGGCAAGTGTATTTACCAACATTCCTGAGGCAGGACCAAAAGTAGACCAGCACTTCATAACTGCAAAACAGGTTTAAGAGCCCAGCAATAATAGCCTTTAGCTGGATTCTGGATTCTCTTAAATGCATCATCACCAACACTTTAAATGATGCAAAGAATGACTTTTAATTTTTTTAAAAAAGTAGGCACTTATATTTCTGAGACAAGAAGTGGGCCAAGCACCGGCCATCCCTTCATCTGCGTAGGACGCCAGTTCACCCTAGCGTTTAATTAGTCACATACCAAATTTTCATCCAGATAAAGGGTAACCAACAGGGACCTCAAAAGGAGTACTTAAAACCCAGAAAACTTTGTAACGGGGCCCTTGAGACGCTTGATTGGGCCCACTCCCACCCTGCGGAGTGCTTTCTCGCTTTAGTAAATCCCTGCTGGCCGGGCGCGGTGTCTCACCCCTGTAATTTCAGCACTTTGGGAGACTGAGGGGGGCAGATCACGAGGTCAGGAGATTGAGACCATCCTGGCCAACATGGTGAAACCCCGTCTCTACTAAAAATACAAAAATTAACTGGGTGTGGTGACGCGCCTGTAGTCCCAGCTACTCGGAAGGCTGAGGCAAGAGAATTGCTTGAGCCTGGGAGGTGGAGATTGCAGTGAGCCGAGATCATGACACTGCACTCCAGCCTGACAACAGAGTGAAACTCTGTCTCCAAATAAATAAATTCCTGCTTTTGCTGCTTCGTTTCTGTGTTTCATTCCTTTGTTGCCTTGTTTGTGCCGTTTTGTCCAATTCTTTGTTCAAAACGTCAAGGACCTGGACAACTTACACTCAAGGCCTTCCCTCCAGTGACCGTTAGACATTCTAGTAAGTGGACATCATGCCAAGTCAGAATTTATGCTAAAAATTTGTGAACTTTACTCCATAACATATCCATAGTTTTCTTATGTAGAAATCTTGTTTCTCTTCCCCAGATCCTCACGTCCTCTCTAAACACTCTCATCCTCAGTGATCTCATCTACTTCCACAGTCTTAGCATCACTAGCTGAAAATCTCTATACAGAACTTCTTACTGACACATCAACCTGCTTATGAAACCGGCCTAATAGTCCCATAGATATTTTTTTTTCTTCTCTTTTTTTTTTCTCTTGAGACGCAGTCTCGCTCTGTCGCCAGACTGGAGTATAGCAGCGCAATCTCGGCTCACTGCAACCTCCACATTCCCTCCCGGGTTCAAGTTCTTCTCCTGCCTCAGTCTCCTGAGTAGCTAGGACTACAGGTGCCTACCACACGGCCGGCTAATTTTTGTATTTTTAGTAGAGACGGGGTTTCACCATGTTGGCCAGGATGATCTTGATCTCTTGACCTTGTGATCTGCCCGCTCGGCCTCCCAAAGTGCCGGAATTACAGGCATGAGTCACAGCGCCCAGCCCGATAATGTTTTGAATGAACATAGAAATTGACCTTTCTGGTCTTAGAGCTTGAACCTTACATTGGTTTTATCTGAGTTTCTTCCTCAGGAAATGACCTTCATGACTCTCAAAAAAGGATCAAAGAACTGAAATTCACCAGATCACAATATCCTGACAATGAGATGCTGGACCTCTCATTCATCATGATTGCTTCCTTGCCCCTTCCTAGTTTCTGTTTTTTGGTTTTTTTTTGAGATAGGGTCTTGCTCAGTCAACCAGACTGGCGTCGGTGGCGCCATCTCAGCTCACTGCGACCTCCTCTTCTCGGGTTAAAGTGATTCTTCTGTGCTTTCGCCTCCCGAGTAGCTGGGGTTACAGGCGTGAGCCACCGTGCCTGGCCATAGCAGTACATCTTGATAGCTCTACCTTGTAAACACATATTGGCTCTGAATACTCCTCAGCGTCTCCACTGCCACAGCACCAGTCTCCACCAGCACTCCCTAACCTGCAGGCCCCAGCAGTGCCTGGGTGGCCTCCGGAGCTTGTTTCATACCCATAGAGCAGCCAAAAGGGATCTGGCCAAAGTCTAAAACAGATCATGTTTGCTTGGCTTGAATCCTTCAGTGGCTTCTCATTATTCTCAGAATAAAGTTAAAGGCCTCTCTGTGGGCTGTGAGGTGGGCCAGCACCCTCTCCAAAATCGCCTCTGTGTTTCCCTTGTTTACCATATTTTCTTGCCTCCTTTCCGCATCCTAAATGTACCATGCTCGGTTCTGCCTCAGGACCCTCAAACTTTCTGTTGTTCTCCTTATCCTTTGGTTCAGACTCATTATTATTTTAGTCATTTCAGTTAGGTCACATTTTTATAAAGAGGTGATAACCCTTTTTTTAAAAGCCATTTTTCTACCATATTACATTGTTTTATCTTTTTCAGAGAATTTGTTGGTGCTTGAAATTTTTACCCATCTTTTTTTTCTTTTTTTTCCCTAGCTCTCTGTTCATCTATCCATTGTGTGTTTATTTCCTGTTTTTTACCCAAATATATACTCCTTAAGGGCACAGGGCTCTCCTTTTCCTCACTCTATCTCTTTAATTTCTTTAATTATTTTTCCTTTGAAACAGGGTCTGGAATGCATGCTTTCCCCTACTGTGGGCGCCTGTAATATCAGTTACTTGGGAGGCTGAAGCTGGAGAATTCCTTGAACCCAGGGGACAGAGGTTGCATTGAGCCAAGATCGTGACTGCACTCTAGCTTGGGCAACAGAGTGAGACTCAAAAAAAAAAAAAAAAAGAAAGAAAGAAGAAAAGAAAAAGAAAATAAAAAGGCAGCTGGGCACGGTGGGTCACGCCTGTAATCTCAGCACTTTGGGAGGCCGAGACAGGCGAATCATGAGGTCAGGTGTTCGAGACCAGCCTGGTCAACATGGTGAAAGCCCATCTCTGCTAAAAATACAAAAAATTTGCTGGGCATGGTGGCAGGTGCCTGTAATCCCAGCTACTCGGGAGGCTGAGGCAGGAGAATCACTTGAACCCAGGAGGCGGAGGTTGCAGTGAGCCAAGATTGCACCACTGCATTCCAGCCCAGGCAACAGTGCGAGACTCCGTCTAAAAAAAAAGAAAAGAAAAAGACAAGCCACAGGCTGAGAGAGAATATTCACCATACCTATATTAGACAAAGGACTTGTATAACGTTTTTTTTTGAGACAGGGTCTCTTTCGTTCTGTCACTCAGGCTGGACTGCAGTAGTGTGATCATGGCTCAGTGTAGCCTCAAACTCCTGGGCTCAAGTGATCCTCCTGCCTCAGCCTCTGGAGTAACGGGGACTACAGGTGCACACCGTGATGCTTGACTACTTTCTATTTTTATTTATATTTTTTATAGAGACAGGGTCTTACTGTGTTGCTCAGGCTGGTCTCAAATTTCTGGACTCAAGCAATCCTCCTGCCTCAGCCTCCCAAAGTGCTAGGATTACAGGTGTGAGTCACCATGCCCAGTCTAAAGATATTTGAATAACTTCAATTATTTAATAAAAAGAACACAATAGGGAGAACTGGACAAAAGATTTGAATGGAAGATAAGTACCTGGCCAATGAAAATGCTTAGCATCATTAGTCATCAGGGAAAAATGCAAACTAGAACCGCAATGGTATACTACTTCACACTTGCTGTAGTGGCTGAAATGGGAAACTAAATACAGAATGCTGATGAGGATGCAGAGCAATTAGAACTCTTGCCCACTTCTGGTAGGAGTGTAAAGTGGCACAACTATTTTGGAAAACAGTTTACTCTAAAGTTAAACATTCACATGCCATCAACTCAGAAAGTTCACTCCTGGCTATTTATCCCAGATATGTCAAAACCTGTGTTCACACAAAGACTTGTTCATGAAGGTTCATTGTATGTTAATTCATAAGAGTCCCAAACTACAACCAACCTAAATGCCCATCAACAGATGAGTGTGGTATAAATAAACCATAGTTATCCATACAATGGAATACTATTCAGCAATGTAAGGAAATGAACTACTGATGGCTGGGCAGGGTGACTCACGCCCATAATCCCAGAATTTTGGGAGGCTGAGGCAGGTGGATCACGAGGTCAAGAGATCAAGACCATCCTGGCCAACATGGTGAAACCTGGTCTCTACTAAAAATACAAAAATTAGCTGGGTGTGGTGGCGGGCGCCTGTAGTCCCAGCTACTCAGGAGGCTGAGGCAGGAGAATCGCTTGAACCCAGGAGGCAGAGGTTGCAGCGAGTCGAGGTCGTGCCATTGCACTCCAGCCTGGTGACGGCAAGATTCCATCTCACCAAAAAAAAAAAAAAAAAAAAAAAAAAAAGAGCTACTGATACTTGCAACAACATGGATGAACCTTGAAAACATTATATTGAGCTTAAGAAAGTGGATACAAATATGATCATGCGTGTGGTTTTGTTTATAGAAAAAGAAAGGTAAAAAACAATTTGTAACAACAGAAAGCGTATCAGTGGCTGACTGGGGATGGAGCAGGAGGGAACTTCATGGGTTGATAAAAATATTCTGTGTCATAATTATGTTGATGGTTACACAGGTGTATACATTTGTCAAAACACAAGAAACCGGACACTTAAAATGTGTGCTTTTTGTGTATAATTACACCTCAATAGAGATGATTTACAAATGAAAAATAGGGAATTGTCATGAGAACGTCGGTAAGAGTCTGGCTTTTTAAAATGTGTGATGAATGCAATCGAATGTGAAGCTAACTGAGCCAATGCTTTCTCTCCTTTTGGAGACAGCAGTCACATTCATTGACTTTCACTTTGATGAGGTGTAAGGAGGTGGCCTTGGGTTCTGGAAGATGAACGTTCACTGGGCAAAGAGCCGACGTTGTTCATTATTCGCGGTGAGGGTTCCAGGGAGTCAGCTTGGCTTTTTGAGCCCAGGAAAGAGATAGGATATTGATACTGGGGGGCTCACTGAAGTCTCACTGCAAAGGTCCCCTTTCTCACTCACTATTTTCCCCGCTGATAGAAACGAATCACAGGTTGTTAATCGGGAAGAAACTTGGAAACTATCGAGTTCAACCTTCAGTTGACTCACCATGCACATTATCTCTGATTTGTTTTCTCATTTGCCCTCCCTGGGATCTAAAGAACTCTTGCTCCTTTTTGTTCTTTTTTTTTTTTTTCCCACATTTTCCAGGAGTCTGGCAAGTACTTATTTATTGGAGTTTCCCTTTTCTTTTCTTTTCTTTTTTTTTTTTTGTGATGGAGTTTTGCTCTTCTTGCCCAGGCTGGAGTGTAATGGCACAGTCTCGGCTCACTGCAACCTCCGCCTCCCGGCTTCAAGCAATTCTCCTGTCTCAACCTCCCAAGTAGCTGGGATTACAGGCGCATGCCACCACACCCGGCTAATTTTTGTATTTTTAGTAGAGATGGGGTTTCACCATGTTGGCCAGGCTGGTCTCGAACTCCTGACCTCAGGTGATCCACCCACCTTGGCCTCCCAAAGTGCTGGGATTACAGGCGTGAGCCACCGCACCCTGCTGGTGTTTCCCTTTTCTGAATGCATGCGTTCCCCGACTGCTTTGACTTTTGTATGTACATTTCACCTACCCAAAGTCGAAGGTTAAAATTCATTATGCAAAGTCAAGGGAAACTATATTGAAGATACTGATGTAAATCAGGCTTGTTTATTGCCATTTACATAAACACATATATTAGGCGATGTGTAAAGTGTCAATCTCTCTGCAGTGGCCTTGTTGATATTCCTGGACTAATTTACTTCCCAGAAGTTTCTTTTAGCTTAATGGCTTGGAGAATGGCAAACATGTGACGCCTCTGTTCATGGCGGGAAACTGAGTGCAGGTGGGTGACAGGTGGAGGACCAGAGCCACTCCATCACATTCTTCTCTGCTGTTTACTAGAAGTGGCATTGTGTTGGTCTTGGCCAAGTTACTCAACTTTTCTATGTCTCCAAATCTTTCAAATGGGAGTAACATTATTCATCTTGAAGGACTATTTTTTCTTTTTGGAGAATCAGAGAACTTAGAAACAGTTTGGCTCACAGAACACACTTAACAAATATTGGTATCTTCATTTCTCCTGCATCTTTCTGGGGATCACTTGTTTTCCCCAGACAGCCAGACTCTGGTATAAGAGTTGCTCAGGCCAGGCATAGTGGCTCACGCCTGTAATCCCAGCACTTTGGGAGGCCAAGGCAGGCGGATCATGAGGTCAGGAGTTCGAGACCAGCCTGACCAACATGGTGAAACCCTGTCTCTACTAAAAATACAAAAATTAGCCAGACGTGGTGTTGCATGCCTGTAATCTCAGCTACGTGGGAGGCTGAAGCAGGAGAATCACTTGAACCTGGGAGGGGGAGATTGTAGTGAGCCAAGATTGTGCCATTGCACTCCAGCCTGGGCACTGAAGTGAGACTCTGTCTCAAAAAACCACAATCACACACACACACACAAAAAGAGTTGCACAAAGCAGAAGAGTCTTGGGTGTGCCAACACATGGCTGATGTATTTATTTGTGAAGTCTCTAGTTTAGCTTGACTGAGCCTTGGCCATGCCATTGGCTACTAACTAATAACCTTTTTCCAGTCTCTATATCAGAAGTTGGCAGGTAAAGAAGTATCTTTCTGTCTTTGCTCAAAGTCGTGGACAGAGGAGAATTCCATTTTTTCCTCTTGGACTCAACAGAGTGGGTCCACTTAGTTTATACCTGTCTATTTTTCACCTCTGTGTAACTAGAAAGGTTCATAGTGGCTTTATCATTTAACCTTTCTTGTTTGTTTGTTTGAGATGGAGTCTTGCTCTGTTGCTCAGGGGATTCTCCTGCTTCAGCCTCCTGAGTAGTTGGGGCTACAAGTGTGTGCCACCATGCCTGGCTAATTTTTTGTGTTTTTATTAGAGACAAGGTTTCTCCATGTTGGCCAGGCTGGTCTCGAACCTCTGAACTCAGGTGATCTGCCCGCCTCGGCCTCCCAAAGTGCTGGGTTACAGATGTGAGCCACTTCACCCAGCCCACTTAACCTTAAATGATTGAGTTTTTAGCCTTTGTAAAGGGAACTGAAATTATTTGTAATTTTTTATATAGATCAAGCTATCTCATATATAGTGTGATTGAGTTTGTATTGTGGGAAGTCAGGGACCCTGAACGGAGGGACTGGCTGGAACCGTAGCAGAAGAATATAAATTGTGAAGATTTCATGGACATTTATCAGTTCCCAAATTCATACTTTTATAATTCCTTATGCCTGTCTTTACTGCAATCTCTGAACATAAATTGTGAAGATTTCACGTACATTTATTACTTCCCTAATAATACTCTTAAAATTTCTTATGCCTGTCTTTAATCTCTTAATCCCGTTTTCTTTGTAAGCTGAGAATGTATGTCACCTCAGGACCACTATTGCACAAATTGATTGTAAAACATGTGTGTTTGAACAATATGAAATTAGTGCACCTTGAAAAAGAACAGAATAACAGCGATTTTCAGGGAACAAGGGAAGATAACCATAAGGTCTGACTGTCTGTGAGGTCAGGCAGAATAGAGCCATATTTTTCTTCTTGTAGAGAGCCTATAAACGGATGCGCAAGTAAGAGATATATCACTGAATTCTTTTCCCAGCAAGGAATACCCTGGGGAAGCAATGTATTCCTTGGGGGAGGTCTATAAATGGCCGCTCTGGGAATGTCTGTCTTATGCGGTTGAGATAAGGACTGAAGTGCTCCCTGGTCTCCTGCAGTACCCTCAGGCTTACTAGGATTGGGAAATTCCAGCCTGGTAAATTCTAGTCAGACCAGTTGTCTGCTCTAGAAACCTGTTTCCTGTTAAGATGTTTATCAAGACAATACGTGCACAGCGGGACATAGGCCCTCATCAGTAATTCTAATTTTGCTTTTGCCTTGTGATCTTTATTGCCCTTTGAAGCATGTGATCTTTGTGACCTACTCCCTGTCCGTATACCCCCTCCCTTTTAAAATCCCTAATAAAACTTGCTGGTTTTGTGGCTCAGGGGCACCATGGTCCTACCAATATGCAATGTCACCCCTGGACGCCCAGCTGTAAAATTCCTCTCTTTGTACTCTTTCTCTTTATTTCTCAGACCAGCCAACCCTTAGGGAAAATAGAAAGAACCTATGTTGAAATATTGGGGCTGGTTCCCCAATAAGTTTGTCTATCTAGGATTCCTATTTCTTCAATATTTTGCACGTAATGTGGTAGGAAACTCACTTTTATTGCAAGGGAGGAAAACAAGCAGATTGTGTTGGGAAATCATGAGTGGCATTCGCTCCACAGGGCAGAGGGTCTGTATATAAAGACAAGAAACTCTTTGGGGAATTTTCAGGATGAGTAGACATTTCTAGTTGAAACAACAGGGACTTTCAGTGAGGAGGATAAACCATGGGACGATGGAACTTTCAGTGTTGGCAAAAGAATGGTTGGAGCATAGACTCCATGGGAGCTAAGCCGTGAGTGAGGTTAAGTGCTGAGGGGGAGAAGGATGGAGGAAATGGTGGCGTCGGTGGGGTGGAGTGTCAGTGGCCTTGAAGAACTGCTGCTGCGAGAATAAATGAGCATGAGGGCTGGAAGTGGGCATCCCAGACTGAGATTTCTGAAATTGTCATTAGAAAGTTGATAAGGATCTAGTGACGACAAGCTAGTGTGTGCTTTTGGGAGTGGTCCTGAGTACTTGGGGGGACTGAAACACTAGAAGTAACAGCAGCAGGAGAGGAGTGGAGGTTGTGGTTACCAGAGCTGGGGCTGGAAAATCGTGTCATGGTTGTGTCTCCCATTGTTAGTCTGGAGTTGTTAAATCCGACCATTGACGAGTCACATCCAAGAACTGGAGGGAAAGTTGAGTTTGCAAGTCAAGACAAGTGGGTGGATGTGGGGAGAGAAGAGCCACGTGGTTTTGAGGTCATATGTCCTGCAGGTTGAAGGAAAAGGCCCTCCAGAAATGTCTCTCTAAATAAGGATGAGGGCAGATGAAGAGGGAAGGTGGACAGGAGTGCTTCCTCTCCACTGCTGCAAATCCTAGGTGTCCTAGTCAGGTACCTGGAACTCTAGAGGTCAAATGAAGGTGATTGATTGATTGAGATGGAGTCTCGCTTGTCACCCAGGCTGGAAGGTGGTGGTGTGATCTCTGCTCACTGCAACCTCCACTTCCCATGTTCAAGTGATTCTCCTGTCTCAGCCTCCTGAGTAGCTGGGACTACAGGTGCCCACCACCACACCCAGCTAATTTTTTATATTTTTAGTAGAGATGGGGTTTCACCGTGTTAGCCAGGATGGTCTCGATCTCCTGACCTCATGATTTGCCAGCCTCGGCCTCCCAAAGTGCTGGGATTACAGGCATGAGCCACCCCACCCAGCTGACATATTTATTTTTAAGAAGGTATTATTATTACTCAATCTGTATCCTTATTGTGCGTAAAGGGACAAAACTAATTTTCTCTCTATTATGAACTCTTTTCAATATTTTAACCAAGATGAATCACAAAGAAAGCACTCTCTTTTCTTAAAAAATATCGTTTGGGAGGATACAAAAGAACCACTTGAGTTGCTTTTTTAAAAAAAATTTGCACTCACAATACTTTACTCATGCTATAATTTTACTGCTGCTTAGTTTACATGTAATTAATTCTTTCTATCCATCCCATCTCATTTGACTTTATTTTTCACCATACAGCAGTCGACTTTTAGCTGTTCTTTCTTCGGATTATAATCATCAAGGTCTTTCTCATTGGAGCACAAAGCAGCATGACTAGGAAATATTTTGGAGATAAGAATGAAATATGCAAATAGGAATTGTTTCTTCCTAGAAAAGTGTGTATAAATAAAGTTTTCATCTTCAAAAAAGTTTTCAACTTTCAGTTTCACCCCAGACAACCATCTTCCAGTTAACTCTGGGCTCCGTCCTCCGGGGTTTGCAGCCTCCCTGCCTATGAGCCTTTGTTGTTCTGCAGTTACAGTCCTTAGACTTTGATAATTCCAACTATGTTCGTTTCCTCCCCAACCCAACATGCAACACAGAGGTGCCTCATTATTTATTCTCTCTGTGTATTCAGCCTTCTCGTTTCCAGACATAGAGTTCTATATTGCTCTCCTTCCAGGTCTCATGTGCAGACATTTCCCATCTGATCAGAGTGTTCCTCCCCTTTCACTTCTTCCACTGCAACAACTCTGGTTTTGTGGGGTTCTCTCCCTCTCTGTCAGTCTGGCTTCCCTTGCCTCTCCAGCCAGCCTGGCTTCCACTGTCAGCTGCTTCTACCAAGCGCTAACTCCTGTTTTAGACTGTGTCCTTGCCATGCCCTCTGTGCGCATCCCTGGCCCTGGGCAGCCTTCACTGGGGCTTGGTGGGGTGACAGGGCAATCTGGCTGGAAGAGTATGAAGAGCGGGGACAGAAGGTGTGTCTGAAAGCTGCATTTGTAGTGCAAGAACACTGATTTCACTCAGATTACTTGGTACAGATCAGCAAAATGAGCAAATATTTCTTAAGACTTTTTAAATTCTTACCACATGAAATTGAGAAGGTTTTAATTGGCCTCTCAAATAATATTATTATTATACCTTTTGACTTGAGATGGCTGACAGAGATGATGGCAGGACCATATTCCCTTCCCCCAACACATAAGACCCTTTACTGCGGTCTGAGGCTACACTTCATCTTGAGCTCTACAGAGAAGGAGTGGGGGAGCCTCTTTGTAGGAATAGTAGTAGTCAGGTCCATGTTCTGCTCTGGAAATGATGGAGTTGTGTGATCATTGTATGTGTGTGTATGTGTGTGTGCATGAATACACAAAGACACATGTTCCTCAAGTGTACTCAGCACCACCTGCAGAGAGATGATCCTATTTGTGTTCTACAAGATTTTCTCCTGCTCCCAACAAAGCAGATATTTTGCCTTCACTGATTCTGAGTTGAGTTGCAAGCTTTAGGCAAAAGAATGGGATCTATAACAGGACTGGCCTACCCCATAGGTGAAGACTGTACTGCATCCGAAGAGCCCGAGTCAAGCCGGCATGACCCCATGCAGACTTGCAGCTGTGTATGAAGCCACTCCATGGCACCCCACTCCTGGGGCTTAAGGCAGCCATTAAATCTGAATAGGATCTGGGAGGGATATGTTTCCAAGTGTATCACATTAGTAGTTATAGCAACCAGGCTTTTTATGAGGAGGAAGATTTTGATTGGAGATCACTTGGGTGACAGCACATAGGGTCTCAATACAAGCATCTGTTCTGCTTGCTGTAAGGACACATCTGGGAATAAATATAGTCTTTGTCCTAAATTTGCTTAAACTAGTGGAGTTGGGGCTGGGCACGGTAGCTCACACCTGTTATCCCTGCACTTTGGGAGACTGCAGCAGGCAAATCATGAGGTCAAGAGATTGAGACCATCCTGGGCAACATGGTGAAACCCCATCTCTACTAAAAATACAAAAATTAGCTGGGTATGATGGTGCACACCTGTAGTGCCAGCAACTCGGGAGACTGAGGCAGGAGAATCTCTTGAACCCAGAGGTGAAGTTTGCAGCAAGCCAAGATCACGCTCCTGCACTCCAGCCTGGTGACAGAGTGAGACTCTGTCTCAAAACAAACAAACAAACAACAACTAGGGTAGTTGGGTGAAGGTGTGAAGAACAACGGAAGAATGATTGTATTCATTTACCTGTTCACCAATTATTAATTAGTTCATTGTGCACTCATTGAGCACTATGATGTGCTATGTGCTAGACCCAGGACTAGGCTCTGTGGATGACAAAGATATGATCTCTGCTCTTAAGGAGCCCACAGACAAATGGAAGAAAAGAATATTTAACATGGAGGTAGAGGAGGAGGGAAAGAAGGGTGTAACGAAGGAGTTGCCATCTGGGCTGACCTCAGATAGGATGGCAGGAGATGGCCATGCAAGAAGGAGTGGCCTTGGAAGAAGCCCACAGGCACTGAGAGGAAAGTCCTGCAGGAGCCGGCTGCTTTTCCAAGCACTTGTTCATTTCATCCTCACAAGATTCCTATGAGTGAGTGCCATCGTTCTTCCATGTTGTAATGTAGCAGACAGAGGCGCTGCATGACTTAATGATGTGTTTGGAGTTGGTTTCTTGCAAACTCAAATCCAGGTGGTCTGACTGCAGGTCCTGGGCACCTGTGATCACGTTCTACTGCCCCAGAGGTGAAGAGTAGAAACTGGGCCTGAAACTCAGCTGCAGAGAAAGACACAGGCAGAAGGTGGCAGTGTGCAGGGAGTGTTTAAGTGGAGAGGAGAGAGAAGGTGCAGAAAACGACAGCAGTGGTAGCAGCAACTGATAATTTGATGAGAACATCTGGAGTTTGCAAAGCACTATCTCTATACCATCTTTTTTTGATAACTGGGTGAGCAAGCGGCATTGAGAATCATAATCTCATTTCATAGATGAGACAAATGGGGCTCTTCTAAGGGTGGGCCAAGCTCACACAGTTCATAGGTCACCTCAGGCTGGATCTGCACAGAATCAAAGCCCCTGCTTTCTCCACTAACTCGGGCAGTCTTGGTGCCCAGCACTCAAGGCACACGCTGCAGCTAAGGCCTGGGGGGACCTTTGCCTTCAGGACAACTGAAGGACTTCCCTCCATCACTGGCCAATCACTGATCTTTTCCCCTCACCACATGCCCAACATGCTCCTTTGATTTGAGTTTGGGAGACATGCAGGAGGAGATCTTGTGAGCAGAAAAGTTTCTGTACAAACTTGCAGGTGATGCTGGCATCTCCTCAGTCCTGCACAGGCCTGGTCAGGACACTATTGATCAATTCCTTTGCATAAATGCAGGGGAGGCAGCTTGGGTGAGAGCAGCATGTGTCTTTTAGAGTCCTATTCTCCTAGGTTTGAATTCTAGCGCCAATGGTGTGGTATGAAATTCTGTTTTCTGTATTTTTTACACATGTAAAATGGGGATAACCATACACCCATGTTCTCAGCAGCACTATTCACAATAATCAACAGGTGAAAGCAACCCAGGGGTGCATGGAGGGATGACTGGATAAAGAAAACACGGTGCATACACACAGTAGAATATTATGTAACCTTAAAAAGGAGGAAACTCTGGCTGGTTGTGGTGGCTTACGCCTGAAATCCCAGCACTTTGGGAGGCCGAGGCAGGCAGATCACAAGGTCAGGAGATCGAGACCATCCTGACTAACACGGTGAAACCCCATCTTGACTAAAAATACAAAAATTATCCAGGCATGGTAGCAGGCGCCTGTAGTCCCAGCTACTCGGGAGGCTGAGGCAGGAGAATGGCGTACCCAGGAGGCGGAACTTGCAGTGAGCTGAGATTGTGCCACTGCACTCCAGCCTGGGCGACAGAGAGACACTCCATCTCAAAAAAAAAAAAAAAAAAAAAAGGTTAAAATGGTAAATGTTGTGTATGTGTTTTACCACAATAAAACATTTTAAAAATGGAAATAATAATATCTAATATTGGGATAGCTGAGAGAATTAAATAAGATTTTGACTCAAAGGGCTTTGCAGTTGCTCAAGAAATGTTAATTCCCTCACCCTTTTCCAGGGATAAAACTTGGTGATCCCATTTCTCCTAAAGTTGGGATTTGAACCTTTTCTCCACAACCTGCTGTGGGATGTGAATATTCTCCTAAAAACCCCTTGCAGCTTTTAGTAGGGGTGGGTGGATATACGCACTTGATACTATACAGGAGCGTCCTGTGAACATGTGTGGTCTTAAGCTCCTTCGTGCATGGAAGTGGTACGAGGGAGCAGAGCGTGTTTTTCATGGGAGAGGTAGGACTTTTGAGGAAGGGTGGAGTTTGGGCAAGGAAGAAGTTTGTACAAACTCTGAGAATAAAAAAGGCAGGCAGTTCCAAGGTTGTGTTTTATCCATTTTTATCCTCCCCACTTAGCACGATGTTTGACATAGAGCAGATGCTTCACATATACTTGTAGATAAACAAACGAGCAAGTGTAGCTGGGTGAGGGTGAGCATGCAAATGGCATGTGGAAGGGACCGGGCACCTATGGATGGGGTTGTCTCCGTAAGAGGCTTGATGTGGGTCAGTTGGTGGGTGGTATTAGGAAAGGCAGCAAACGATAAGAAAAGGCATTGGAGGGGCTGGCCTGGTGGCTCATGCCTGTAATCCCAGCACTTTGGGAGGCTACGGCAGGCAGATCACCTGTGGTCGAGAGTTCGAGACCAGCTTGACCAACATGGAGAAACCCTATCTCTATTAAAAATACAAAATTAGCCCGGCATGGAGGCGCACGCCTGTAACCCCAGCTTCTCGGGAGGCTGAGGCAGGAGAATCAATCGCTTGAACCCGGAAGGGGGAGGTTGCGGTGAGTTGGATTGTGCCATTTTACTCCAACCTGTGGCAACAAGGGCGAAACTCGTTTAAAAAAAAAAAAAAAATGGCATTGGAATTTCAATCCACAGCAAGATCATGAAAGCCGTTTTAGATGTTTTGTTAATGTGCTACATTTAGAGGGTGGGAGTGGAGGCATTCCATTTCTGGGTATTCTGCTCTCAGTTAGACCCATGGGTCTTGTGGAGCTATCTCAAGGGATATGAAGGACATCTTGAAAATGGCCTATTTCTCTCTCCCCTTTTTTTTTTTTTTTTTTTTTTTGAGACGGAGTCTCACTTTGTCACCCAGGCTGGAGTGCAGTGGTGCGATCTCGGCTCACTGCAAGCTCTGCCTCCCGGGTTCCCGCCATTCTCCTGCCTCAGCCTCCCGAGTAGCTGGGACTACTGGCGCCCGCCACCACGCCCAGCTAATTTTTTGTATTTTTAGTAGAGACGGGGTTTCGGCGTAGTCTTGATCTCCTGACCTCATGATCCGCCTGCTTCGGCCTCCCAAAGTGCTGGGATTATAGGCGTGAGCCACCTCGCCTGGCCTCTCTCCCCTTTTTCTGGCTACCCTCAGTGGCTCACATTTTGTGTGTGTGTGTTGGTGGGTGGGGTTCACTGTGCCTGTTGGTCTTTGGTTCATGTAATTAGCTAACTGTTGTTTCCCGGGTTGAACTTGTGGATGCTTTTGGACTGTATGGAAAGGCAGGAAAAGAACCTGAGTGCCTCTCAAGCAATAAATAGATTCTCGAAGTTTGCACATTAACAACCATAATAACAAAGATGCTAGAAATCAGGAGCTTATGGAAAATGGGCCAGAATGTGCAATTATCCATGGTTACACAGGAGAATGCAAGCCTAAGGACGCTGAAGAATAGAAAGTAAATCCAGGTTTTCTGTTTAGTGTCTGATTTTTATATTTTTTCCTTTATGTAAATGTTTTTTGTTTGACTGTGTATTTTCAGGATTTAGCATTGACCTCTACTTGAAAACAGCTTTTCAGTAATACATCTGAATTTGCTTTAATTTTAGGCCACAACTACTATTTGGGGTGTGTGTGTATGTGTGTATACATATATATTTATTTATTTATTGAGATGGAGTCTTGCTGTGTCACCAGGCTGGAGTGCAGTGGCACGATCTCAGCTCACTGCAACCTGCACCTCCTGGGTTCAAGTGCTTCCCCTGCCTCAGCCTCCCAAGTAACTGGGATTACAGGCACGCACCACCACACCCAGCTATTTTTTTTGTATTTTAGTAGAGACAGGGTTTCACCATGTTGGCCAAGATGGTCTCGATCTCCTGACCTTGTGATCCACCCGCCTTGGCCTCCCAAAGTTCTGGGATTACAGGCATGAGCCACTGTGCCAGAAATATTTTTGATGATCTAAGTAGAGCTTGGTAATAACTGCTTTTCTGTTTTCACTGCATACTGGCAAGCAAGGGCAATTTTTTAGCCAGCCAATACAGCATTGATTCTTGTAAGTCAGTGGCCATTGCAAAAGTAACCTTTGTGGGTTAAAACTAGATTCAAAATGTAAAGATGAACATGTAATATAAAGAAGACAATTTCTAAGGTTATTTTCAAAATGAAGCATCAGTGGTGGGAAATGATTATTTTGGCAGGGATAGTACTTAAAATAACACTTGGATTTGCAAATTGGAGAACATCAGCAGGATAATTCATAAGCGTGCTCATTTCCTCCTTGCTGGGTATTAGCCAGGAATACAGTACAGCATATGGCTTGTTATTCTTGTAGCTGGAGACAACAGAATTAAATCCAGAGATGAACGACTATTTTCTCATCTAAGTCCCAGCCTGTCTGCCTTTCCAGGAACCGGCTAGTTATGATGTGACATGGTTTTGCTGTGAGTGAGGCCAAGATGCAGGAGGGGCAGGAAGCACCCATGGGGCCATCTTCACTGCAGGTGACACATGCTGGACACAACCTTCAACCCTTGCCATGTGCAGCCCCTCCAAGGGCAAGCTGGCTTTGGATTGACAAGTGGTTTCTGGGAGATGGGGTAGAAGTACTTTTCTCTATTCTTCTGCTAAGTCAACTAAAAACCCTGGACGTTATACATAAAGCAAACAGAAGAATCCCCTGGAAGGCAGAAGAAAGGCGAGGGCTGGCCAATGACCTCGGGGCCTAAGGAGCATCATGCTCCCAGGCTGGCATTGGCGGAAGCCCAGTGGGAAGGGCAGAACCTCCCGCTGCTTCCTGCGGGAGTAATGAGAGGCCCTCCTGCTGTGGGGTGTCAACAGAGACTGAGTGTGGAACCCAGACTGCTACCTTCACTTACAGTAACAAGGTGACGTTCCCCTTCCCTCGACACAGGGTTTTACATTTGCTCCCTGTGATAGCCTTAGATCATGTTAGGGCTATTGAACCAGAGGCCCTTCTGTTCTGTTCCACACAAAACTCACCTCCCTGGATTTTCTTCGGTCGATTTTGGATCTTGTGATGAGAAATTGTGAGCATCTGTACTAAACTTAAGGGCAGAGAAGGATTCAATTTATCTTTGCATTCATCAAAGATGAATTATTTGAGTTTAAATAACCTATAGCATTTAGTGTAGTGTCTGGGCCTATAGGAACTTGATAAATATGGATTGAATTCTTGATGGAATTGTTGAGAGCATAAGTGTTTCTGGAACAGTCTGTGTATCTGACTTTACAGTGATTAACTAGACATATCTTACAGAGACTGACCCAGACAATGGAAAATTGGAATTTCTTTGTCACCAGAACTGAAATCTGCTGAGGGTGATGAGAGAGCTGCTGTAGAGAAGTTCTCATAGGCATACTTTCCTCTGGGTAGCATTGGAAACATTTGAATTCTTACTTTTCCATTGAGAGGATATGGGATTTGGTGTCAGACTTCAACTCAGATTTCATCACTGTGCTCTTGGGCACATGACATAGCCTCCTTGTACTTTGGTTGTCTCACCTGTATATGATATACGGTTTTACTGTGAGCGTAAGACGCTTCTCAAATTGTTGGGGAAATTTAATTAGCAAAGATAAGTGAATGAATCTACCATGGTGGCTAACATCTAAATTACTCTAAGTCTTCATCTCCTAATATTATTATTCTGCAAACTAGGTAAGATAGCTATAATCCCCCCGCCCCCCTCTTTTTTTTTTTTTTTTGTTTTGAGACAAGGTCTCACTCTGTTGCCAAGGCTGGAGTGCAGTGGTGCAAGCATGGCTCACTGCAGCCTTGATCTCCTAGGCTCAAGCTATCCTTCCACCTCAGCCTCCCAAGTAGCTGGGACCACAGGCATGTGCCACTGAGCCTGCATAATTTTTCTATTTTTTTGTAGGAACGGGATCTTGCCATATTGCCCAGTCTGGCTTCAAACTCTTGAGCTCAAGTGACCCTCCCGCCTCAGCCTCCCAAAGTGCTGGGATTATAGGCAAGAGCCACTGTGTCTGACCTAATTTTTCTTAAATAATAAGCAACACTTTCCAGTGACTACATATGATCAATTAGGGTGGGTAATTCCTTCTCCACATGACTGGGCTTATTTATTGCAAACTCTTTCTTTTAATTTTATTGGGAAAATAGCGTCTAACCTCAAGTTCATATTTGAGGGACCCTTACTGTGGACCACAAAACCTGCCCACCAATATGCATATTTGAAATAAATAACTAATGATAATGTGTTCAATAATGATCTGCCTTTAATTAATGCATTAAAATAGTAATAAGCAGAGGCTGGGTGTGGTGACTTACGCCTGTAATCCCAGCACTTTGGGAGGCAGAGGTGGGCAGATCGTGAGGTCAGGAGATTGAGACCATCCTGGCTAACACGGTGAAACCCTGTCTCTACTAAAAATAAAAAATAAAAAAAATTAGCTGGGCTTGGTGGCGGGCACCTGTAGTCCCAGCTACTCGGGAGGCTGAGGCAGGAGAATGGTGTGAACCTGGGAGGCGGAGCTTGCAGTGAGCCAAGATCGCGCCACTGCACTTCAACCTGGGCAACAGAGCAAGACTCCATCTCAAAAAAAAAAAAAAAAAAATAGTAATAAGCAGAACATCTTTATTTGGAAGGTAATGTATCTTCTTAGAAGCAAAAAAGCCCTTATTATTTTAGCATGTTCATATTACTTTTATAAAGATGTTGGATTTCATGTGAAGGCAGCCAGTTCTTTTCCTTGTGTATTTATCTCCATGATTCATTCCTTATCCAGCTGCTATTGCAAAGTCCTGGAGTTCAGATGGGTGATTTTGTAAGGTGTAAGTAACCACCCTTAGGGAAAACAAGGCAACTGATAACTGTAGTGAATACGGTAGCTGAAAACCACAATCTATTTAGCCAACTTGTGTCCAACAAGGGCAAGGAGACAAACTTTTCAGTGTTTAGAATAACAGGGGTCAAGGTTACTTATGGAGACTTTGGACTTAGAGCTGCCCTGAGATCTTGGTTTTGACACTTGTTGCCTTTAATAAACTACTTATTCTCTTAGAGCCTCAATTTCCTTGTGAAAATCATAAAAAGGGCTAAGATTTTTTTATGTTTACTATGCATAAGGAGCTGTACTTTGTAATTTCCTTTTCTTTCTTTTCTTTTTTTTTTTTTTTTTTTTTTTGAGGTGGAGTCTTGCTCTGTCACCCAGGCTGGAGTGCAGTGGCGCGATCTCAGCTCACTGCAAGCTCTGCCTCCCGGGTTCATGCCATTCTCCTGCCTCAGCCTCCCGAGTAGCTGGGACTACAGGCACCCGCCACCACACCCGGCTAATTTTTTGTATTTTTAGTAGAGACAGGGTTTCACCGTGTTAGCCAGGATGGTCTCCATCTCCTGACCTCATGATCCACCTGCCTCGGCCTCCCAAAGTGCTGGGATTACAGGCTTGAGCCACTGTGCCCGGCCTGTACTTCGTAATTTTCATATACGTCACAGTTCCCACAAAGTCTATATAAGCTGATGAGTGTAGCCCATTTTTCAGATGAGGAAACAAAGACCCAGAGAAACTCAACGACTGTCCCAAAGTCTTGCTATTAATAAATTACGGAATCAGCAATGGAACTCAGGTCTTCTGGGCTCTGAAAACCATATTCTGAAGACTGCATTACACTACTTCATTCCCCAAACTGATAAAAATAAGATCAACTTTGAAGGGGTTTAAAATAATATGGTGATACATGTTAAATTTACAGAGCAGTGCCTAGCTTAAAAGGGTATGTTCAATAAAAGTTATTATTCATTACTTCAGAAAACTCATGAAGTTGTACATAATATTGAACACAATGATGATTGCTGTTTACTAAGCACAATACATGCCAAGCTTTCTGTTAAGTGAATATATGCATTATCACATTTACTGCTCATAAAAACTCTATTATGCAGATTTTAAAAATTATCTTCCTTTTTTAAAATAAACAAAAATGGTGGCTCAGGGAGATCAAGTGTCTTGTACAGAGTCATGTTACACAGCAGTGGGAATCAGAACCAGGGCTGTTGATTCCAAAGCCCAGCTTTTTTGTTTGTTAGTTTTTACGTTTAACCACTTTGTTGTGTTTCCTTCCTAAAGAAGAAAAGCTTCTGACCCCTAAAATGAACCTGAATTTTGGAACAGGTACGTGTAAATTTGTGTCAGAGGGCCCCTTTTAGGTGAACATCCTTGATGATGCAGATGAAAAATAAAAACACTCTCAGAGATGAGACAGCTGAGCAGGAAAGGAAATATTTTAAACCAGGAAATGGAGAATTAATTCATCTGGGGGAAAAATAACTCCAAACATATATTTGATGAAACACAAAAGCTTTCAAGCAGCGTAGAGAATCTTGTTAGAAAGATTGATTTTGGCTTCTTCCCTTCTGTTCATTACACCTGAATAATCACTACAATCTCATCTATAAATGGTAAAATTCCTAAATCAGCTGGAACCAAAATCTCCATTTTGTAAACTCTAAATTAATTCCGTAAGACATTTTAGTGCCGTGCAAAGTTATTGACGTCGTATCTAATTATATTTGGTCTTTCCATCAACCATAGCATTTTTCTTGCTTCTAGAGATAAATACCATTATAAAATATTCAGAATTCTATAATGTCTCATTGGGAGTTTCACTTGAGGGCTGTTGCCTCTCAGGGACCTGTGTGGTGCTCTGATAAATCCCATCTTTGTATCTGTAATCACTGCACAGCTCCCCAAGCTCCCTCTGGGGTGGTCCCCTGGGCTGGAAATGTCTCCGCTTCCCCTGGCCTCTGCTTATCAGCCTGTGCTGGTCATTCAGCATGAAACCCCTAGGCCACCTCTGCAGAGAAGCCATCCCAGAACAACCCCCAGTGGAATGTTCCTCTGTTACCTGCTCTGTGGCAGAGCCCATGACATAATTAATAACATGTAATGTGATAAAGCTTGATGTCATTTTCCCTGCCATAAGGGCAAAGGCTATATCTGCCTCACTTTCTGCTGTATCCTCAGAGCCTGGCCAGCTTTATTTAGGTTAAAATATATGAAATCACTGATATTTGACTGTCCTTAGTCTACAAAAGTGGCAATGTCATATGATTCAACCAAATACTTAATATTTAAAGGATGCTTTTTGCATATTTTATGATTATAGGAATATTTGCTGCAACCTATTTCAGGTTTCAGCCCACCTGCCTCCAGCCCTATCTCCTGTTTCCTAAAGAGGATGGTAGGGGGTCTTGGGGTGGTGGTTAGACTATAGAGGACAAATAGTCTTCCTTCTGAAGTTGCCTTCCAAAGTCATTTTCCAGTTTCTGGAACTGAACAACTAAGGGCAGTAGGTAATTTTGGCAAGTCCCACAGCAATCAGTCAAACTGACCTGATGCTGAAGTCAGTGCTGGAGCTTCATTAAAGCAGAGAAAGATTAAGTGACTGTGGGTAAGCTCCTAACTTCTCTGCACCAACTGGGGTAGTAAATAACTGATCACATGTCTTTGTTTCCTTCAATATTTTGGAAAGAAAAAGAAATTGCTAATTATTGATTTCCCCCCTGAAATTTCACTGATCAATGGAAACTTGAGTGATAGCCAGAGTTCACTCTGTCACTGTGGCCAGTCTCAACAAGCATCATTCAGTAAGATGACTGCCACAATCATGCTTCAAACCCGGAAAAAATAACCTCAAATGAGAAATTACTGAAGGTCACAATGAGGTTACAGACACATGAGAAATGGAGACAAAATCGTGATTGCAAAAGGACCTCGGACTGTGATCAATTCTGGGTATTGCAAAGCTCAGGTTGCCTGATGATCTGGGGGAAAAAACAATAATATGGGAAGAAACTTAATGTCCACAGTGTCCTGATATCCCGGAAGCGAACTTGCCAAAGTCAAGCAAATATAACCAGACAATGTTACTGATAAAAAGATATGATCAAATTAGGAAAGACTTTTTAGATACATAAGCCCTCAAAGGTATGTAATCATACCACATAATGGAAGGTAGACACATTTAAAAGAAAGAAATATGTATCTGTCAATTATAATTTAATAAAGCCAGGAAACACAAATAAGGAAAGAAAGAAAGGAAGAGAAAAAAATTTCATTAAACATCTATGGTACAGCAGCCTGAAATCTTTCACATTTTGAGATTTTATGTGTGAGTTGAAAGCACTGTTACTTGACTCTTAATATAGATGACTATGTTGGTTACGATTATTATAGTTCCATTCAGGAAAACAATCAACAAGAACACATTCTCTTTTCTGTTTCTTTTCTGTGTAAAATGCTCCAAAATCAATAATAATATTCTTGAGTGTTGCATTTATTTGTTTGTTTATTATCATCCAACATTTTTTCCATTACCCATCCACACTCAATTCTCTTTTGGGGAATTACTCATCCCACATTTTGTGCAGTCATGGAGGGGATGGTAAGTATGGGTGGTGCCTTTCTCCCACTGTTGAAACTGAAGGAACCAAGTCCTTTTTCTCGCACCAAGTACAGCTACAGAGGTGCAAATGACTGATGCTTGGCCAATGAAACCATCTGCCAGAACTTTGACTCCGGAAAGAATGACGCAGAGATTCAAGAAGCCACTGCACTGGACTCTTCCCAGTCTGGGTGTCCTGCTAGGTCTGTTTTTGCAGCATAGCAGTTGTTGTGACTCTAGCATCTCACTTCCCTTAGTAGGCTGACCGTTTCTTTAGCCTTTCGTAAATTTTACGGACCCTCAATGTGATTATAATAAACGCCCTTTGCTTCAGTGAATCTGGATCCGTTTCTATTGTTTCTAACCAAGGAGCCGTAGCTCAAACACTACCTTATGCAACTCAGATGCAAGGTAGGAGGAAGAGCCTACTAGCATGGCACACATGGCTTCACAGAGCAAATGGTATTATTGAAGGAAGGATGGTGGACTGGTGCTCACTAAGGCTGAGTTCAAGTTCCATACCTGCCAGTAATAACTGTGTGTCTTTGGTTGGGTCTTGTAATGTTTCCAAACTTCATTTTAGAAGTTATATGCAAGTGACCAAAATAATACTTCCTTTGGGGTTGTTAGAAAAACTAATGGATTCATGTGCATGAAAACGCTCTGAAGTGCTAAATCAAAGCTACCTGTCATCATAGAGCTGGAGGGCCGGCTGTCTCTTCACCTTTCCTCAACAGCGCAGAAGAAAGATGCTGACAGCCCTCAATTATTCATTTATAAAACAACAGATATTCATCCACTTCTTCTAAGTGCCAGTAACCATTCTAGGCGATTGTGAGACAAAGATAAAAGAGACAGCCTTGTCTTCCCAAAGGTCAAAGCGTGATAGACAGCAGACAAGCACAGTAGACTCTTGCAATTCACTGTGACTAGGTCAAAGCCAAAGGCAGCCAATGAGCGGCAGCTTCATTGCAGGCGTAAAAAGAGGAATCATTTATTTGGCTTAAGAGGGTACTTGCTCTTGGAAGAGTAGATTTTCATCAGATGGACAGGAGAGATGGAGGTGTAGGCAGAGGGAATGGCTCTGCAGGCTGCATGCCGGGACGCATGGTGAGCTGAATGGCCAACGTGTGATGTGCATCAAGGTACTGGAAGGATGGGAGCTCCCAGGACTCTTTGACAGCCCAGATGGCACAGGGGGTTGGGTCTTCATGGAAGAAGGAGGTGGGTCTGACACAGGTAGGTGAGTGGGTGAATTCTCTTACAGCTCTCCCTCTTTGCAGCTCTGTGGCTGTGGGTGTGCGTAGGTGATGTGAACAACTCCACGGGGTGGGGGTGGTGGATGTCCCTTCCATGATTTACTTCCAGCAGACCTCCCACTCCTCACTCACAGAGCCTGCTCAGATCACTGTCTAGAAGGAAGAGATACTTTTACACACAATTTTGCTTTCAGCAAGGATTGTTTTCATGCTGAGAATTCAATAAAACCAAATTCCACTGTAACAGCCCAAGCAAATCAACAAACAAGCCTGGGATTAGAAGTGATGGGGAAACACACTGTTGAGAAGGCATAGCGGTGTGGAGAAAGGATAAAGAAGAAACAGCAGCGTGGAAATACAGACTCCCCGTTGTCATTTTCCTATTTGCTTGTCTTTTGGTTCTTATTTACTTCCTTTGGGTTATTTCCATTTTCTACTTTTCCCCCGACAAGTTCCAAGTTATTAGGAAAGAAGAGTCCCAGGCACATGGATCCTTACTCCCATCTCCTTGGTTGAGGATTTTGACTTGGGTGGGAGAATTGCTCTCTCTTCCCCAGAGAGGCCCCACCTGTTTCAGAAGGAGCTGGCCCTGACTTAAATCACAGTCCGGATGACAGGTTTCCAAATTTGTTAGGTGCATAGATCCCTTAGGGTCTTCAAAATTTTTTCAAAATATTCCTAGACTCGAAAATATATCTAAGAGTTCTGTTTACTAAGTAGAGAAGTTACAATAAACTAATAAGCAGTTTGGCCTACCAATTTAGTAGCCATTTGAAGAAATGCATAATTAAAAAAATATATTTCATTTTTAAATAACCACAATTACTTACTAGTGGGATGTGATAGTCTATTGGGTACTGCCACTGCACAATTTCTCAAATGTTGGAATCAAATTAGACACCATCACCCTCATTTTCTATTTTTCTTTTCTTGTCACCCAGGCTGGAGTGGAGTGGTGCGCAATCTGGGCTCACTGCAACCTCCACCTCCTGGGTTCAAGCGATTCTCCTGCCTCAGCCTCCCAAGTAGTTGGGATTATAAGCACCTGCCACCATGCCCAGCTAATTTTTGTATTAACTTTTATAACTTTTAACTTTGGCTTGCCTGCTGTTTGTTTTAATACAGGGGTCAGTAAATTACACCCTGAGAATTAAATCCAGCTGATCATCTGTTTTTGTTTGGCCCATGAGCTAAGAATGGATTTTACGTTTTTAAATGGCTGAAAAGAATTTGCTTTTTAATTAATATTTTGTGACACATGAAATCATATGAACTTCAAATTCCAGTGTCCATACTTCAAGTTTTGTTAGAACATATCCATGATCATTCATTTATGAGCTGTCTGTGGTCACTTTTGGGCTACAGTGGCAGAATTGTGTAGCCACAATAGACCTGAGTGGGGTTTTCGTAGCAACATGCTCTTCTCAGCACGTTACAAATGATAGGAAACTCAAAAGTTGACACTATTTCAAGTGCCATACATATCTCCATGCTGTAATATTTATTTTATTACCCAATGCATACCCATTATGTGAAAACAAAACAGAAAAGGAAAGAAAAAGATGACTTTGTTTTTTTGTTTTGTTTTGTTTTGAGACAGTCTCTCTCTGTTGCCTAGGCTGGAGTGCAGTGGTGCAGTCTCGGCTCACTGCAACCTCTGCCTCCCAGGTTCAAGCAATTCTGCCTCAGCCTCCTGAGTAGCTGGGATTACAGGCGTCCACTATCAGGCAAGGCTAATTTTTGTATTTTTAGTAGAGATGGGGTTTCACCACGTTGGCCAGGCTGGTCTCGAATTCTTGACCTCAGGTGATCCACCTACCTCGGCCTACCAAAGTGCTGGGACTACAGGTGTGAGCCATTGCACTCAGCCAAAAAGAGGACTTTGAATGTCACACCTTCTTTTTTTTCCTGAGATGGAGTCTCGCTCTGTCGCCCAGGCTGGAGCGCAGTGGCGCAATCTCAGCTCACTGCAAGCTCTGCCTCCCAGGTTCACGCCATTCTCCTGCCTCAGCCTCCTGGAATGTCACACGTTTAAGGCATAGCAGTGTTGATTATTTTGTTATTGAATTAGATGACAAAGAATCATATTTATGGTAGAATGACACCGTAGTTGTGCTAAAAAAAAAAAATGCAATATGCATCATCATAACCAGACTAAGCACATATCACAATCTTCCTAACTTACAGACAGGCAATGGTCTAGAAAATTAGATAATTTAAAATAGAATATTTTAATATAGCTGAATTTCTTCACAAAAATGAACAATAAAAATGATGCTGTGGCCAGGCGTGGTGGCTCACACCTGTAATCCCAGCAGTTTGGGAGGCGAGTGGATTACCTGAGGTCAGGCCTTCAGCACCAGCCTGGCCAACATGGTGAAACCCGGTGTCTACTAAAAAATACAAAAATTAGCCAGGTGTGATGGCAGGTGCTTGTAATCCCAGCTACTCGGGAGGCCAAGATAGGAGAATTGCTTGAACCTGGGAGGTGGAGGGTGCAGTGAGCTGAGATTGTGCCATTGCACTTCAGCCTGGGTGACAAGAGCGAAACTACATCTCAAAAAACAAAACAAAACAAACCAAAAAAATGCTGCAAGCAAAGTGATTTTCCATGAGGCTCATTTGTTAACCAAGCAAGGAGAGCTATTTATTGATGGTAAGTTAATTACATCACGTTTGATTAGCAGCCAAAGGAATGTGTCCAGAGAAAATAAACCCTGGACTGTGTCCACAGGAAATAAGACTTATTAGCCTTTCAGCAAGAATAGTTGCTTAAAGAGTTGGGGAATTTGGGATAAATAGCAGTATCAAAAACAAAGTAAATGATTTCTCTTGGTTCTTAATGAGTTGACAGATGTTACTAATGCTTCTCAGTTGTTATTTAAGGAGTCAATGCTGAGTTTAAAATGAAAGATTAGGCCAGGCACGGTGGCTCAAGTCTGTAATCCCAGCACTTTGGGAGGCCAAGCAGGCAGATCATGAGGTTATGAGATCAAGACCATCCTGGCTAACACGGTGAAACCCCGTCTCTACTAAAAATACAAAAAATTAGCCGGCTGTGGTGGCGAGTGCCTGTAGTCCCAGTTACTTGGGAGGCTAGGACAGGAGAATGGCATGAACCAGGGAGGAAGAGCTTGCAGTGAGCCCAGATTGCACCACTGCACTGCATTCCAGCCTGGGTGACAGAGTGAGACTCCATCTCAAAAAAAAAAAAAAGATGAAATATTAGCCTCGATGAATAGTCTACTGAGAACATTTCTGATGAGAATAGGGTCACAGAAAACATGAAGTGGGATCTGATAAGATGTGTTACATCTGATGATGGTCAAATATGTGTGGAGCAGAAAAAGTCTTAGACAAATTTACAAAGCTTGTGAAAATGCAAAGGGTTTAAAGTCTATGGTTATTTATTTTATCATCAGCAGGCACAATGCAGAAAATATTGGGATATATCATATATTATTGAATCAGTAGTTTCAATGTTAATTCTCATTGCTCTTGGTAGACTTTACCATTGTCACTTCTGTAAAATGTTGTCAGACATAAAAGCTGAATGTCCTGACTTGTTTTCAGTGGCTTAACAGTGGTAAAACTCTATGGTGAAGATTAAATTAATCTGAATGAGGAGAACTCCCTTCAATACTACATGGCTTTAGAAATTAATTTTTGTTCCAGACTCGATAATATTTTTAAATAAACTTAAAATTTCAAGGCAAAACATTACTTGTTTATGAAATTTACATTGCTGGGAAGTCATTTTGACAATAACATGTTATTTGGATCACAAATAATATCAAGTTACTTACACACTTGAAGTGATGTAAAAACTTAAAGCAAGAAGTAAGACCTTTATTCTTACACAATTGTGTAGTGGGTATAATTTCTAAGCTCAAACTACAGTTTTATTCTCATTGCAAGTATGGATTGAAATTTCTATACTTCAAAATGTATTAAACTGTGGAATTGAGGAGCTTCTACCTAGCTTTCAAGTAGAAGTGATTCATTTGTAGTGTAGCAATGTAGCAACATGCTAAAACTATCAAGAGAAGAATCCAATAGAATCCTAAAATATCCTTTTGATGAATATTCTCCATTAAAATCATATGTTCATGGATTTATATCAGTACTTGGTCATTCCTATTCATGTGAAAAGACATTTTCAAGATGATGAAATTTCAAAGATGAAATACTCCAAATCTAATTACAGATAAACATGAACAAATGATCATTTTTGTTGTTGTTGTTGTTTTGTTTTTTGTTTTTGAGGCAGAGTCTTGTTCTGTTGCTCAGGCTGTGGTGCAGTGGCACAATCTCAGCTCACTGCAACTTCTGCCTCCCAGGTGCAAGTGATTCTCCTGCCTCGGCCTCCAGAGTAGCTGGGACTACAGGTGCGTGCCACCACATCTGGCTAATTTTTGTATATTTAGTAGAAATGTGGTTTCACCATGTTGACCAGGCTGGTCTTGAACTCCTCACTTCAGGTAATCCAACCATCTTGGCCTCCCAAAGTGCTGGCATTACAGGCATGAGCCACCATGCCTGGCCATAAACACAAACAAATGACACTTGTACTGACTTTGGTGATAGGGAGCATTAACTTTGGTTCCCAATTAAGTAAAGCATTACTCAGTCTTCAAAAAGAATTTTATTCTTCTCCACAGTAGACCTATATTAGAAAAAGAAATTATTAAATTATTATTGTTACATTTTAATTTCATCAATAAAAATTTGTAGAAATTTGGTTTATTTCTTATTATATAATACCTACAAAATATCCTCGATTACACCTCTTGGCCTGCAAAGTCTAAAATATTTACCACCTGGTCCCTTACAAACAGAAATTTGGCAACTCCTGGTTTTTTTTTTTCTTTCTTTCTTTTCTTTTCTTTTTTTTTTTTTTTTTTTTTTGAGACAGTCTTGCTCTGTCGCCCAGGCTGGGGTACAGTGGCATGATCTTGGCTCACTGCAAGCTCCACCTCCCAGGTTCACACCGTTCTCCTTCCTCAGCCTCCTGAGTAGCTGGGACTACAGGTGCCCGCCACCACACCTGGCTAATTTTTTTGTATTTTTAGTAGAGATGGGGCTTCGCCGTGTTAGCCAGGATGGTCTCGATCTCCTGATCTTGTGATCTGCATGTCTCGGCCTCCCAAAGTGCTGGGATTACAGGCGTGAGTCACCACACCCGGCCACCAACTCCTGTTTTAATATAGTAAGGATATGAGAGAAATGGGCCAGATTTATTTGGCTAATTATTCTTGCAGTGGAAAACTACTTTATCAGGTTAACCAGTTGACTATGACTTAGTCACTTATTGCTATAACGTTAACAAACGTTGATATCAGAGCAGGCTGACCTGGTTAGGAAAATGTGTGTTCTGAATCAGAATTCAGGCAGATGGTCAGCAAACGGGAAGTCTGTAGGAAAGACAGAACAATAACTGGATGACCAGGGTCAGGGACCCCAGTACTGGAGCCAGGCCACAGTGAACTGGAGACCCCAGCACAGATGGCAGTTTGGTTTTGGGCCAACACTTTGCCTATTGAGCTGGCACTTGGCTTCATGAAGGGAGCTGGGCAAGACATGAAAAGTTTGGGTTCAGAGTTGGAAGATAAGATCATTAGCTTGAGTGGAGGATGGTAATTGAAAATTAAGGGGTGCGGCCAGGTGCGGTGGCTCATGCCTGTAATCCCAGCACTTTGGGAGGCCCAGGGAGGCGGATCACAAGGTCAGGAGTTCCAGACCAGCCTGACCAACATGGTGAAACCCCGTCTCGACTAAAAATACAAAAACTAGCCAGGTGTGGTGGCGTGTGCCTGTAATCTCAGCTACTTGGAAGGCTGAGGCACGAGAATTGCTTGAACCTGGAAGACAGAGGTTGCAGTGAGCCTAGATTGTGCCACTGCACTCCAGCCTGGACCACAGAGCAAGACTCCATCTCAAAAAAAAAAAAAAGAAAATTAAGGGGTGGTAGAAGGGGGAAGGGACTGTGGGTAGAGCAGTTGTGGGTAGAGTTATAAGTCAAAATCTAGCACCAGCCTACAGAAAGATGACCTAACAAGAATCCTGCAGTCTAATTAGACAGGTAATTTAGTTCAATAACCAGAAAATGAGAATTTCTTTCTCTCTCTCTGTTCCTATTTTCTGTAGGATAAGGAGAAAATTAGGACCAGGTTTTAGAAAAACGATGCCTTTCTATCATATCTCATTCAATGTCATTCACTTCATCATCTATTATATACCATGTATGCTTTGAGCATATTTGCTGGGCTCAGCCCAGGCTGGTTGTCCTGGGTCAGACTCCTTTGTGGCCAGAATCTGCCATGGAGATCAGGTCCTGGGATGAGGGAAAGGGCTACCTACTGTACAGGACTCAGAGGAGGAGGAGTGCTGTTTGGACAAGAACTCTGACACTAAGTAGTAGCAACCAGGCACCAATCCAAAAGTCAGGGCAGGCAGAGATCAGAGATAGCAGGCAGGCATCAAATGAGACATAAGTGCAGAGAAAGCAAGGTGGAAATGGTTAAAAGTGGCATGGCTGGGTTGGGGCGTCCAGGGAAAAATCAGGAGCTACTGCAGTTGAAGACACCGTTCCTAGAGGGTGTGTTAGGCACTCGTTTTCTTAGCTTTAGACTCATGTCATAACAGCCTAGGATTCTTTTCGTTACAACTTATTGCATTATAGGAAAGAAAAGCAACATTAACAACACATCCACAAGCATTCGCCTCTGATATGGAAAGATGGACCATTTGGCCGGGCGCGGTGGCTCAAGCCTGTAATCCCAGCGCTTTGGGAGGCCGGAGGCGGGCAGATCACAAGGTCAGGAGATCGAGACCACCCTGGCTAACACGGTGAAACCCTGTCTCTACTAAAAATACAAAAAACTAGCCTGGTGAGGTGGCGGCGCCTGTAGTCCCAGCTACTCGGGAGGCTGAGGCAGGGGAATGGCGGGAACCCGGGAGGCGGAGCTTGCAGTGAGCTGAGATCCGGCCACTCACTCCAGCCTGGGCGGCAGAGCCAGACTCCGTCTCAACCAGAAAACAAAGAATGGACCATTTGTAGTTCCTGGCTTTTTTGGTAAGAAAATAGAAGTGCACATATGCCCTCAAAAAAATTCAGTGAGTTTATCTTTTAGGGACACCTAAAGCTTCCAACCAATTGCCTCATATCTTCTTTTTTTTTTTTTTTTTTTTTTTT
>NW_016816078.1:661802-665169 GCF_001698545.2 Rhinopithecus bieti
CTGAGACAGAGTTTCATTCTTGTTGCCCAGGGTGGAGTGCAATGGCACAATCTCGGCTCACCGCAACCTCCACCTCCTGGGTCCAACGATTCTCCTGCCTCAGCCTCCCGAGTAGCTGGGATTACAGGCATGCACCACCACGCCCAGCTAATTTTGTATTTTTAGTAGAGACGGGGTTTCTCCACGTTGGTCAGGCTGGTCTCAAACTCCTGACCTCAGGTGATCTGCCAGCCTTGGCCTCCCAAAGTGCTGGGATTACAGGTGTGAGCCACCATGCCCGGCCCACTGTGCATATTTTAAAATGAGGACAATCACTAAAAGAATAGAAACAGAATAGTAAATTACAAATCAGTAGATAGAAAAGAGGTAACTAAAACTATAAAGATAACTCAAATGATCCAATAGGAAAGAAAAACAGGCTGGGTGTGGTGGCTCATGCCTGTAATCCCAGCACTTTGGGAGGATAAGGCAGGAGGATCATGAGGTCAGGAGATCGAGACCATGAGACCATACTGGCTAACACGGTGAAACCCCATCTCTACTAAAACTACAAAAAATTAGCCGGGCGAGGTGGCAGGCGCCTGTAGTCCCAGCTACTCAGGATGCTGAGGCAGGAGAATGGCGTGAATCCAGGAGGCGGAGCTTGCAGTGAGTGGAGATCGCGCCACTGCACTCCAGCCTGGGTGACAGAGTGAGACTCCGTCTCAAAACAACAACAACCACAACCACAACAACAACAAACAAAAAAACCATAAATAAATAGAAACAAAATAAAAGAATAAATAGAAAGTATAAGTAAATCTAAACATATTTATCATAAAATAAGACTATCCTTACAAGTTCGATGATAGAAACTCACCATTGAAATTAAGAAAAAAGTAGTTTATAGATATGATAAATAATATAGATATCCAGATAGCTATAAATATGTATCAGGAAAACATTAAGCAGAGGAAATAGCTTTGTGACTATCTGACCACTCTGGTTCAACTTTTTTTTTTTTTTTGAGATGGAGTTTCATTCTTGTCACCCAGGCTGGAGTGCAGTGACGCCATCTCAGCTCACTGCAACTTCCACCCCCCGGGTTCAAGCAATTCTCCTGCCTCAGCCTCTTGAGTAGCTGAGATTACAGGCACCCACCACCACACCCAGCTAATTTTTGTATTTTTAGTAGAGATGGGGTTTCACCATGTTGGCCAGGCTGGTCTTGAACTCCTGACCTCAGGTGATCCGCCTGTCTTCACCTCCCAAAGTGCTGAGATTACAGGCATGAGCCACCACACCCAGCTCCAATCTGGTTCAACTTTCATGTAACAAAGTTATGAGTTGTTTTTCAGTTGCCATGGACCCCCAGGTTGAAGGTCATGTAACCTGAGCAGGACCAGATGAAGTGTGCAACCACAGCGGGAACCTAAGTGCTCAGATAGAGGAGTGGGGACTGATTTAAGAAGTGGACACCATAAGGCAAGATCCAGGATCCAATCAGATGAAGCTCTGACATTACCCCATGGAAAGAGCCAGTCAGATCATGACTCCTGCTATCACCTCATTGCAACAACCAGCCAGATCACGCCTCATTATCTTATGCTTGTAAAGTCTGCCTCAGCCTCTAGCTTGGGGAGACAGATTTGAGCTTTTTGTTTCCTTGCCAGTTGACTCACAATAAAGCTTTTCTCAAAAGCCGGTGCCATTGTATTGGCCTCTATGTGCATAGGCCAGTGAGGCATTGATTGCTTGTAATAGTTTTAATGCTAAAAAGCAATACTAGAGTTAAAGAGAGCCATATAAGGAGGAAGGGATCAATTCACCACAAAGATGATCACAACTTGTGTGAACTCGCGCAGCCTTAACAATATAGCCTCCAAACATGGATTTTTTTTTTAAACTTTCCAAGGAAAAATGGTCAAATCTACAGTCATACTGAAGAGTTTAATATATGTCTCTTAGCAAGTGACATAACCAGCCAAAAAAGAAAAAAAGATTCCAAAAATATAAACAAAACAATAAACAAGCATAATCTAATGAGCATATATAGAACCTTGCACCCAATAATTATAAATAAATTTTCCTTTCAAGTACGTTATATAGGGAACAATTACAAAAATTGATCGCATTCTTAAGTTGTTCAGGAATTCTCGACCAATGTAATTGATTCAATATCATACTGACCATGTTCTTTGACCATTAAGAAATAAAACCGGAAGTAAATATCCAAAAGTTCAACAAAAAGAAAGTTATATAGTTAGCACTTAAGAGCTTCTAAAATGTCATTGCAAACAAAGCTTTACGAGTCAGCATATTCCCCTTCTCCTCCTGGAAATCATAAAGAAGCAGTGAGGAGAACCAAAGCCACTTTTATAAACCCCATTTTTTCAGCGAAACTAGGAGACAGATCTAACCCACAGACCACAAATTATCTACAGAAGCTGCCAAAAGCCACTGAAATGGGGTAAAAGTCACTCAAGAGGAACTGAAGAGAAGAAAACACAGTGGAAGTTAATCTTGTAAAAGGTCAGCAAAAACGTGCTCCCTGGGGTGAGGGAAAACAAAAGGCAACAACTATATCCCTTATTTGCAACAACTTATCCTCTATTTGCCACCAGGGGCATAGAAATGGCAGGGGAGTGTGTCCTGTGTGGTTCAGGGAAACCAAGAGCAGGGATAACACACATGAGTCATGTCTGTCTCTGGGACCACCAGAATTCATCTTTCAAGTATAAAAATGACAAACAGTAAATAAACATACAAGAACCAGAACATTGTTCCCATGAGTCTTCCTGAGGAAATTAATAAAGGATGAATCTCAGCCAATCAAGTTAGGGAAATAACAGGAAAAAAAATGGCTGACTATATAGAACTAAAACATAAACAAACACAAAGTTTAAAGTAGTAGACTATAATATGCATGTTATGTTCCCTGACAGCACAGAAAAGATTCGGTTAGTAGAAATGTGACAGGAAAGTGAGAAGAAAGCATGGAAATTAGGGTAAATTCATTGAATGCTTAATCCAAAATAACCAGGAATTTCTAAAATACAGCTTAGAGCTAATGAAGTAATGAAAGTCTAAACATCCATTATAGTATTAATACGATGAATAATAATATTAATAAATGTAAAATAGGTGGTTGAGGAATGGAAATGGGGAAGAAACAAGCTAATTTTATGATTGTTCTTAGAAACTAATAGATATTCTTTAAAGAAATAGAGTTCTGAGGTAACTATATGATTATATAAAAGTAACCTTGAAATAAAAATACCAACTTTACTAATTACCAAAAAAAATTAAGAAAAGAAACAAAGCAAAGGGTTCACAGTTAACTCTCTCTACATATGTTTTTTTCTTTTTCTTTTTTTTTTTTTTTTTT
>NW_016816078.1:665627-670205 GCF_001698545.2 Rhinopithecus bieti
AAAAAAAAAAAATTAGCCGGGCGTGGTGGCACATGCTTGTAGTCCCAGCTACTCGGGAGGCGGAGGCAGGAGAATGGCATGAACCTGGGAGGGGGAGCTTGCAGTGAGCCGAGATCTCGCCACTGCACTCCAGCCTGGGCGAAAGAGCGAGACTCCGTCTCAAAAACAAAAAAAAGATGGAGTCTTGCTCTGTCGCCAGACTACAGTGCAGTGCCATGGTCTCGGCTCACTGCAATCTCCAACTCCCTGGTTCAAGCGATTCTCCTGCCTCAGCCTCCCAAGTAGCTGGGATTACAGGTGCACGCCACCATGCCCAGGTAATTTTTGTATTTTTAGAAGAGACAGGATTTCACCATATTGGCCAGGAGGGTCTCGATCTCCTGACCCTGTGATACACCCACCTTGGCCTCCCAAAGTGCTGGGATTACAGGCGTGAGTCACTGCGCCTGGTCCAATTGCCCCATATTCTTTCCCAGAAAATAACATGTCCAATTCCTATGCGTTGCTTACGAATGGGCCAACTTTTCTGGAAGGAAGTTGGCAACATGTGACCAAAACATTAAAAAAGAGCATGTCACCCTACAGATTCTATTTCTCTTCATGGACTATGTATGGTAGCAGTAATGCTACTGTCAAATCAAAGAACGAAATAAGAACTCTATACTCATTTTCAACCCCATTTTGTCCTCTATGAAAAGTTTTTATGAAGGAAAATAGGCTCTATGCCCCACCCACATGCCACCTGAACAGGGGAGCTATCAAAGTGATGCAGGAGTTTTTTGCTCCTTAGTTCAGCTAAAATCCAGGTTCTCGCCACACAACCAGGAAAAATTAGGCACATGAATACATCGAAAGGTGAGGAGAGAACTTATTAAAAGAAAGCTGTCGGCCAAAAAAAAAAAGGAGGGGGGTCCTGCCAACAGGCTCCCACCTCACAAATTGAATACCAGGCCACCAAACACACACACAGACACACACAGACACTCATACATGAGCTGAAGAGGCCAGGCTCCTCCCTTCTGCATAAGGCGCAAATCCCAGTGGCTCCACCCCATTCTCCCAGAGCGCAGGTGGGCCCCCAGTACATTGTGGGCAAGTCCAGACAAGGCCCTGGGAAGGTTCCCTCATCTTCACAAAAGCATCTGATGTAAACACTTGTGGGGCGGGTCAGAGATTCTCCAGGGATCCTCCCTTATCTGCCTCCTGCATCTATCAAAGGGAGATGCTGCTGTGAGGAATGTGCCCTTTCCAGGTCACTAATATGCACCTTGCAATAAGCCAACTAACATTATTAATGAGATGTCCTACATGTGGCTTAAGGGAGAAAAGATTTTGCATATTTCTTTTGAAGGAAATACCAACCTCATATGTCATATCAAAGTCCCCAATTTTAAGCTAATGTCACATGGAATATTAAAAATGTTACTTGGTCGACCGTCCCCTTGCGCTGCACTGATATATTCTTCAAAAGGTGTGAACTGCAGGCCAGGTTTATTGTGCTCCATAAAAACTGCATGGACAGTTGTCCACAGGTCTGGGCAGGTCCTCTGTGTCACCATTCCAATGTGCTAGCTTGTATTTATCCTCTGATAGCACTTACCACTCTTCAATATAATTGCTTTTTTACTGGTTTGTCCTCAAAATAGACTGTTGAACTTTCATTATAGTGTAAGGGACAGAGTAGGCACTTAACAGTGATTGACTGAGTGAGACCACTCTGTTCTGCATACTGCTCAAAATGTGTGTTCCCTTCTATTTGCCTTGAGCCAAAAACTCAGTCATTCAAGATCGAATTATTTTTATTATGATAAAATAAATGGGACATAAAATTTACCCCTTTCACCATTTTTAAGTGTGCAGTTCAGTGGCATTAAGCACAATTTCATCTTCCCCTTTGAACACTAACCCCTCACTTTTTTTTTTTTGAGATGGAGTCTCGCTCTGTCACCCAGGCTGGAGTACAGTGGCGCCATCCTGGCTCACTGCAAGCTCCCCCTCCCGGGTTCATGCCATTCTCTTGCCTCAGCCTCCCAAGTCACTGGGACTAGATGCCCGACATCACGCCTGGCTAATTTTTTGTATTTTTAGTAGAGAGGGGGTTTCCAGGATGGTCTCAGTCTCCTGACCTCATGATCCTCCCGCCTCGGTCTCCAAAGTGCTGGGATTACAGGCATGAGCCACCGTGCCCAGCTACTCCTTGTTCTTTTTTATGACTGTCTTTTTTCACTTAGCGTAATGCCTTCAAGGTTCATCCAGGTGGTAGCATGTGTCAGAATTGCTTTCCTTTTTTAAGGCTGGATCATATTCCATTGTACGAATAGACCACATTTTGTTTATCCATTCATCCAGAGACAGACAACTGGGTTGCTTCTACCTTGAGGCTATTGAGAACAATGCTGCTATTAAGCTGGGTGAACAAGTAACCTGTTTGAGTATCTGCTGTCAATTCTTTTGGGCACCTACTTAGAAACAGAATTGCTGCGTCATATGGTAATTTGATGTTTGATTTTTTGAGAAACCATCATATTGTTTTCCACAGCGGCTGCTCCGTTTTACATTTTCACCAGTAATTCATGAGAGTTTCAATTTCTCCACCTCTCACCAACATTTGAGGTTTTTTGGTCTTGCTTTTTGATGATAGCCATCCTCATGGGTGTGAAGTGGTATCTCCTTGTTGAAGTCTCTTCAAGAGTGTCTTATTTGTATCTTTGTGAGTCTGAGAAGGACGAATTCCTGATACCTGTGATCTCATGTACAAATTAGGAGACGGTGATAGGAGCAGGATGAAGGGTGGAGGAGGTACAGGGAGTCCAGGGAGGGTCAGGCAAGTAGAACTGGAAGGAAGTGGGTGATCACAGCTGACCTCCTGGACTGCCCACGTGTGCCTCAGGTGACTTTTGAATCCACTCTATTGTACACAGGTGGGAGAGAGATCAAATTAAAGTATAAATCACAGTGCTTAGTGGCTACTCTGGCCTCGATAGCTGTCTCCAAAGAGCAGACCTACACAAGGTGCCTGTATGTCGGCTGCATGCTGAATTGTAAGCATTTTTTTTTAAGATTAAAATAAGATTTTGTTTTGTGATCCAGTCTAAAACTCTGTCTCTTATAGTAGTCCCCTCGCATTTATTAATATGAAAGTGACGTTTGGTCTTGGTTGTATCACCTTATTTAACATTTTGCATTCTGTTTTTATGTTTACAAATTTTAAGATGATTTGGCAGTTTCGTACAAAACTAAACATATTCTTAGCATATGATCCAGCAATTGTGCTCCTTGGTATTTACCCAAAGGAAATGAAAACTGATATCCACACAAACACCTTCATAAGGATGTTTACAGCAGCTTTATTCATAGTTGCCAAGGCTTGGAATCATTCAAGATGTCCGTCAATAAGTCAGTGGATATATATACACACTGTGGCATATCCAGACAATGGACTATTAGCGCTAAAAGAAATGAACTATCCGCCGGGCGCAGTGGTTCATGCCTGTAATCCCAGCACTTTGGGAGGCTGAGGCGGGTGGATCATGAGGTCAAGAGATCGAGACCATCCTGGCCAATGAACATGGTGAAATTGGGTATCTGCTAAAAGTACAAAAATTAGCTGGGCATAGTGGCGCAGGCCTATAGTCCCAGCTACTGGGGAGGCTGAGGCAGGAGAATGGCTTAAACCCAGGAGGCAGAGGTTGCAGTGAGCCGAGATCACGCCACTGTGCTTCAGCCCAGGCGCCAGAGCAAGACTCCGTCTCAAAAAGAAGAAAAAAAAAGAAGAAATGAACTATCAAGCCATGAAAAGACATGGAGGAGGAAGCTTAAATGCAGATTACCAAGTGAAAGAAGCCAATTTGAAAAGGCTGCATCCTGTATGGTTCCAGCTCTATGACATTCTGGAAAAGGCAAAGCTATGGAGACAGGAAAAAGACCAGTGGTTGCCAGGGCTTAGTGGGGAGGGATGGATGAACAGTCAGAACACAGAGGATTTTGAGGGGAAATGAAACTGCTTTGTGTGGTGCTGTAATAGTGGATATACATTATCATACATTTGTCCAAACCCACAGAATATACAATACCAAGAGTGACCCAAATGTAAACTATGGGATCTGAGTGATAATGACGTTTCAATGTCGTTTCATTGACTGTAACAAGCATAGCATTCTGTATAGGGATTTTGATGGGGGAGTCTGTGAGCATGTGGGGGCAGACATGTAGGAATTCTGTACCTTCCATTCAATTTTGCTGTGGATCTAAAATTGCTCTAAAAAATAAAGTATATTAAAAATATAGTATTGGCCAGATGCAGTGGCTCACGCCTGTAATCCCAGTACTTTGGGAGGCTGAGGCGGGCAGATCACGAGGTCAGGAGTTTGAGAGCAGTCTAACCAACATGGTGAAACCCCATCTCTACTAAAAATACAAAATTTAGCTGGGTGTGGTGGCGTGCACCTGTAATTCCAGCTACTCAGGAGGCCGAGGCAGGAGAATGACTT
Organism: Rhinopithecus bieti; assembly: GCF_001698545.2. Taxonomy (NCBI): domain Eukaryota; kingdom Metazoa; phylum Chordata; class Mammalia; order Primates; family Cercopithecidae; genus Rhinopithecus; species Rhinopithecus bieti. The sequence continues at coordinate 670,118 of NW_016816078.1, forward strand.
GAACCTGGGAGGCGGAGCTTGCAGTGAGCTGAGATCGCACCACTGCACTCCAGCCTAGGCGACAGAGCAAGACTCTGTCTCAAAAAAA
>NW_016816078.1:672823-679884 GCF_001698545.2 Rhinopithecus bieti
ATCCCACTTTTAGTTATTTAACTCTCCATTATATGGATATACGACATAATCTTCCCCTAAGGCTGGACAGTTTCCAGGTTCCACCAAATACTACTGTAAGACCCATCCTATATATAAATCCACATCTGATTATTTTCTTGGGATAGAGTCTCAAGTAGAATTGTCAGACATAAAAGTTTCAAAGGTTCTGCTACGCTCCCTTTCAGAAAGACCAACAATTTACATTCCCCCAGAAGTGTGTATGAGTGTGGCATCCACAGCAACACTAAGCATTCTTTTAAAAAATCTTTGCGCCGGGCACAGTGGCTCACACCTGTAATCCCAGCACTCTGGGAAACAAAGGTGAGCAAATAACCTTTGGGAGGCAGAGGTGCCCACATAACCTGAGGTCAGGAGTTTGAGACCAGCCTGACCAACGTGGAGAAACCCCGTCTCTACTAAAAATACAAAATTAGCTGGGCGTGGTGGTGCATGCCTGTAATCCCAGCTACTCGGGAGGCTGAGGCAGGAGAATCGTTGGACCCAGGAGGTGGAGGTTGCGGTGAGCCGAGATTGTGCCATTGCACTCCACCCTGGGCAACAAGAATGAAACTCTGTCTCAGGAAAAAAAAAAAAAAAAAAAAAAAAAAGCACAGTGTATTGTGTATTTAACAAAGTCTAAAGTCTAAAGTTAGTCAATATCTCTACCCCTCTATCTAGCTCGGCCAACATGGTGAAACCCTGTCTCTACTAAAAATACAAAAATTAGCTGGGTATGGTGGCAGGTGCCTATAATCCCAGCTACATGGGAGGTTGAGGCAGGAGAATCACTTGAACCTGGGGGGCAGAGGCTGCAGTGAGCTGAGATTGCGCCACTGCACTATAGCCTGGGCAAGAGAGTGAGAGTCTATAGCTGGATGAGATTTAATTAGCTAGGTGTGATGGCAGGTGCCTGTAATCCCAGCTACTCGGGAGGCTGAGGCAGGAGAATCACTTGAATCTGAGAGGCGGAGGTTGCAGTGAGGCAAGACTGTGCTATTGCACCCCAACCTGTGTCAAAAAAAAAATGACCTTTGTGATGATCCACTTCCACCTAATGAATAGTAAATATATTTTCTTTTTGTTATGACTTTACTAATAGTATTTTCTTTTTAAAGCTTACTTTAATGTAAGAATACAGTATATAGCATGTACCACATATAAAATATGTTGTTGTTGTTGTTGTTGTTGTCATTGTTTTGAGACGGAGTCTTGCTCTGTAGCCCAGGCTGGAGTGCAGTGGCGCAATCTTGGCTCACTGCAAGCTCCGCCTCCCAGGTTCACGCCATTCTCCTGCCTCAGCCTCCTGAGTAGCTGGGACTACAGGCGCCGCCATGCCCGGCTAATTTTTTGTAGTTTCAGTAGAGACGGGGTTTCACCGTGTTAGCCAGGATGGTCTCGATCTCCTGACCTCGTGATCCGCCGGCCTCGCCCTCCCAAAGTGTTGGGATTACAGGCGTGAGCCACCGCGCCCAGCCACAAAGTATGTTAATTGACTGTTTATATTATTGAAAAGGCTTCCAGTCAGTAGTAGGCTATTAGTAGTTATGTTTTGAGGGAGTCAAAAGTTATAAGTGCGTTTTTGACAGCCCAAGGGATTGGTGCCCCTAACCCTCCATGTTGTTCAAGGGTCAACAGGTCATGGTGGCTCGTGCCTGTAATCCTGTAATACCAGCAGTTAGGGAGTCAGAGGTGGAAGGATCACTTGACCCTGGGAGTTTGAGACCAGCCTGAGCAATGTATTGAGACCCCTTTCTTCTCTCACACACACACACACACACACACACACACACACACAGATTTAAGAACATTTAACTCTGATTAGGCCGGCCGTGGTGGCTCACACCTGATATGCCAGCACTTTGAGAGGCCAAGGCGGGCGGATCGCGAGGTCAAGAAATTGAGCCATCCTGGCCAACATGGTGAAATCCTGTCTCTACTAAAAATACAAAAATTAGCTGGGTGTGGTGGCGCATGCCTGTAGTCCCAGCTACTCAGGAGGCTGAGGCAGGAGAATCGCTTGAACCTGGGAAGTAGAGGTTGTAGTGAGCCAAGATCCTGCCACTACACTCCAGCCTGGCGACAAAGCAAAACTCTGTCTAAAAAAAAAAAATATATATATATATATATTAACTCCGATTAATAACTTCCTTCCTTCCGTGGTATTTTCTTCAATACTTAGTTCCAAAATGTTTTTAATTTCCCCCAAGTTTTCATTGTTGTTTTACATAGTCAGTGTTTGTTTAAATATACCCACATATATGGCAATTCCCAACTCATCCTTACTTATTTTACTCCGTTCTTTGGGTTCAGTATTCTTCTTTCTGATATGCATCTTTTAAGAGTTTATTCAGGCCGGGTGCAGTGGCTCACACCTGTAACCTCAGCACTTTGGGAAACCAAGGTGGGTGGATCACCTGAGGTCAGGAGTTTAAGACCAGCCTGGCCAACGTGTCGAAACCCCGTCTCTAATAAAAACACAAAGAGTAGCCGGGCATGGTGGCAGGCGCCTGTAATCCCAGCTATTAGGGAGGCTGAGAGAAGAGAATCACTTGAACCTGGGGGGAAAAGGTTTCAGGGAACTGAGATTGTGCCATTGCACTCCAGCCTGGGTGACAAGATGGAAACTCCGCCTTTAAAAAAAAAAAAAGTTTATTCAGCAAAGATCTGTGAGTTTAGATCGTCTCTGAAGTGTCTTTATTTGCCCTTCATTCTTTGATGATAGTAGCTGGGTGTTGACTTTTAGGCAGATACTTATTGTCTCAGCATTTTATTGATTGGTTCTTTTCTTTTCTTTCTTTCTTTTTTTTTTTTTTTTTTTTTTTTTTTTGAGACAGAGTCTTGCTCTGTCCCCAGGCTGGAGTGCAGTGGCCCGATCTCAGCTCACTGCAAGCTCCACCTCCCAGGTTCCCGCCATTCTCCTGCCTCAGCCTCCCAAGTAGCTGGGACTACAGGTGCCGCCACCACGCCCAGCTAATTTTTTGTATTTTTAGTAGAGACGGGGTTTCACCATGTTAGCCAGGATGGTCTCGATCTCCTGACCTCGTGATCCGCCCGCCTCAGCCTCCCAAAGTGCTGAGTGCTGGGGACTTACAGGCGTGAGCCACCCGCGTCTGGCCTTGATTGGGTTTATTTTCTGATGTAATGATTTTAATCTTTGTTCTTTGTTAGAGTGTTTCTATATTGTTTTCCTTTCGCAGTTGCTTTTAACATAGTTTCTATTGCGTTTCCTGTACTAAAATTTCAGTGAAGTTTACTCAGTGAATATTTATTTTTAGCTTATTGGCGATGCATACTAGTTTATCTGTTGCTGTGTAAGCACATTACCCCAAAATTTTAGTGGCTCCAAAAAGCAACAGCACGTTTATTATTTAGCTGTTTCCTGTGGGTCAGGAATCCAATCATGGCAAGGCCAGAGCCTGTCACACTCCTCAGGGAGTTTGGGGCGGGGCTCACCTTCCTGGCACATCAATGCTGTTTCCACTGACCGGGAAGCTCACTGAGTGTGGTGTTCGAAGATTTTATTGGGGCTTATTGAGCTCCAGTAAATCAATTGGCTGGCCTGATGAAGGCGTAGTGCCCACCCAGCCTCCTCCCAGTCCAGCAGCTGGAGTCCCAATCCTTTATCTACTGCTTGGTCTTCCTGGTGACAGACGCATCAATGAAGGGGGACTAACTGAGTCACCTCATTATCAGCTTAACAAAGGGCGTAACAAAGGCATTTTACTGCTCAGAAAATTCGCAGAGGTTATTGACAGGCTCTGTGTGCGAGAACGGGGATAATACTAGCGTCTTACTGGGAGATATTCTTCAGATTCTCAATTTTTTTTTCTCATTTTCAGATTTCTTCCCATTCCCTCTCCTCTTTCACAACCCAAGAGAAGACCAGAGCTTATTTCGAATGCTGGAAAGATGCCACCAACTGTCTCTTCCTTCTTTAGGTGGCGCTAACTAGATACAGCAAAAGGAAATTTCAAGGAAAAGAAGCCGCAACCAGGAGGGCCCATGTTATCTTTATTTATTTTTCGCTGCTAGTTCAGAAGAAATACTTTTTTTTTTTTTTTTTTTTTTTTTTTTTTTTTTTTTTTTTAATTCATAGGCTAGGAGCCAGAGAGCATGGGGGTTGGCCCAACCAGAGAGGATCGTAATAGCGTGTTCATTTGCCTGGACTTGCTCTTTGCAGATGTACCCATCGGCAGCCAGCAGAGGGGGCTGCAGGTGTGATGCTTGACCAGGCAAGATTCCGGGGCTCAGGATTCTGCCACGCACCATGAGAATGTACACACAGCTGGAGGTACTTACTTGTTTTGTCTTCCCTCATGTTCTTGCTTCCTTTCCAAGAGCTTCATTTGTGCACAGATTGGTCTGTCTTTCTCCATTTCCATCATATATAATTTTCCTGTCCCAGTTCTTGCCTTGGTCAGATTGTATCTCTCCTCAGTGCTTCCTTCTCTGATCTTTTAAAGTTCCAAGTAAAAGTGCATGTATTTATGTGGAGTGAATAATGTATGAATCTGTTCTTTTCAATGCATGAAATTGTGCTCCCTGTAATGTCACTCATTAATCTATATGGCAAAACCAGTGGGAGAAGGTCAATATGGTTAAAGATAATTAGTAATTGATTAGCAACTGAGAAGCTAAATAAAAGGCACATTTCCCTTTCAATGACTTGAGTTGATAAAACAAGAATTCTTGTTTGAGACAAGTTGTAGTGTTCAGGACTGTGATGGAGAAACATTTTTGCGTTAACACGGGCACACATCAAGGCAAACATTTATTTGGGAAAAGAGACAGGAACCTTTCCCAAGTTTTCATTATAATTAATTTTGTTAAAGAATATCCGTCACCAGAAATCTAAAATCCTTATAAACATTTAGTGGCAAAAATTGGAAATGCTGCTATTGCAAGACCAATTCAACCTACTGTTTACACCCTCCAATGTATTCAGTATTTTAAAGGAGGCTGTTTGTCTTCCTGACCTTTTCAGTAGACTCACAAAAGCCTGCTCACAAAAGCAATTCAGGCATGTGCAACTGAGTGACGGTAGGACTGTTGGGGGCTGAAAGGTAGAGACAGCCTTCCCTGATGTGGCAGGAGCTTGCATGCAGAAACTGTGTGTCATTCATACTAGTTTTTCTTTTTTCTTTTTTTTTTGTTGAGAGGGAATCTCACTCTGTCGCCCAGTGGTGATGTGGGGTCACTGCAAGCTCCGCCTCCCGGGTTCACGCCATTCTCCTGCCTCAGCCTCCCGAGTAGCTGGGACTACAGGCGCCCGCCACCATGCCCGGCTAATTTTTTGTATTTTTAGTAGAGATGGGGTTTCACTGTGTTAGCCAGGATGGTCTCGATCTCCTGACCTCGTGATCCGCCTGCCTCCCAAATGCTGGGATACAGGCGTGAGCCACCGCGCCCAGCCTCATATTGGTTTTTCTACGGCCTTACACACATCTGAACATTGAAGATGCCCAGTAAGTCCTCACTGAAAATAAAAAGGTACAGAGATTGTTGGTAGATGTAGATGGCTTAGCCTTAGATTCATTTTCTTTTTTTGTACTTTGTTCTTCCCACTACTTGCAGTCTATGATTCTTCCCACTCTCCTTCTTTCCTCTTGCACTAAGTGTTTAGAGGGATCTGCAATAGTTTCTCCTGCCCTTAGAATAAGAAAGGAAGGAGGGTTGACTGGGCACGGTGGCTCACACCTATAATCCCAGCGCTTTGGGAGACCGAGGAGAGCGGATCACAAGGTCAGAAGTTTGAGACCAGCCTGGCCAATATGGTGAAACCCTGTCTCTACTAAAAACACAAAAAAATTAGCAGGCGTGGTGGCGCACACCTGTAATCCCAGCTACTCGGGAGGCTGAGGCAGGAGAATTGCTTGAACCTGGGAGGCGGAAGTTGTAGTGAGCCAAGATCGCTCCACTTCACTCCAGCCTGGGCGACAGAGCAAGACTCTCTCTCAAAAAAAAAAAAAAAAAAAGAGAGAAAAAAGAAAGGAAGGAGGGTCATAGGTTATTTCTTTTCAGTCTAAAATTCCTTTAGCCCCAAAGAGGAAATAAGAGGTGCTTATCACAAATCATGAAAAACAGACCACCAATATTCTTCATGTTTTATTGTAATGGCATTTTTATCAGAAACACTTTTGAGGTCTTTATATTTCTGTAAAGGCAAGTTATTACTTAAAATGTGGGGTGGAATGGGAGGGAGATTTTATGTAAAAAAAACTCAGACATTTACAAGTCAGGGGCAAGGAAAAAAGATGCCTCCTACTTGCAGAATTGGCTCCTCAAGGGAGCTGTATCTGAACCTAGAACCATAGAGGTTTATTAGTAATCATAAAACATGCCTTTCAAGCAGAGGTTAAGAGAAATATGCAGGCAAAAAGGAAAATATTTGAATTTTAGACTTCTTTCCTCCCCCAAACTTTTCCCCATTCTCTGCCAAGACCTGACAGTAATTTCTTAAGGTGGAACACCCTTAAGTGAACAAATATTTATTAAAGATGTTTTTGTGGATCCTCTTATTACATCTAATTATGGAGTATTTTATGATAATTTTTTGGAAACTCAGGCTCCATTTCCCCTGTTTTCCTTCTATAAAAAGTCCATTGGCATCATTGTGGTATTAAAACCATGCAGATTTTTTTTTTTTTGAGATGGAGTTTCGCTCTTGTTGCCCAGGCTGGAGTGCAATGGTGTGATCTCAGCTCACTGCAACCTCCACCTCCCAGGTTCAAGCAATTCTCCTGCCTCAGCCTCCGATGTAGCTGGGAAAACAGGCACCCACAACCAGGCCTGGCTAATTTTTGAATTTTTAGTAGAGACGGAGTTTATCCTTGTTAGCCAGGCTGGTCTTGAACTCCTCACCTCAGGTGATCCACCTGCCTCAGTCTCCCAAAGTGCTGGGATTACAGGAATGAGCCACTGCGCCTGGCCATGATTGGTATATCTAACCGAAAATAAGTTCATGAACAAGTAACCTATTCAGCAGAGGAAAATGATTATTGACATTCATTGGCTTGGTAATATATATATATATATATATA
>NW_016816078.1:680065-693274 GCF_001698545.2 Rhinopithecus bieti
GGGGTGCTTATTCATTTACTCTTCCTTGAAAGTTCTTCCCTTGACTCCATTAAGATATATATATATATTTTTTTCCCCGTATTCCGAGATATATATATATATATATTTTTTTTTTTCCCCTTAATTTCTCAGTAAGAGTCTCTGGCCAGGTTCCTAAACTTGAAGGTCTAAGGATAAGAAATGACTGGTTAATGGCCGGGCATGGTGGCTTACACCCGTAATCTTTGGGAGGTACTTTGGGAGGCCAAGCTGGATATATCAGTTTGAGGCCAGGAGTTTGAAACCAGCCTGGTCAACACAGTGAAACCCTGTTTCTATTAAAAATGCAAAAATTGGTCGGGTGCTGTGGCTCACGGCTGTAATCCTAGCACTTTGGGAGGCCAAGGAGGGAGGATCACGAGGTCAGGAGTTTGAGACTAGCCTGGCCAACATAGTGAACCCCCGTCTCTACTAAAAAATACAAAAAATTAGCTGGATGTGGTGGTGGGTGTCTGTAATCCCAGCTACTCGGGAGGCTGAGGCTGGAGAATCGCTTGAACCTGAGAGGCAGAGGTTGAGGTGAGCTGAGACTGCCCCATTGCACCCCAGCCTGGGCAACAGTGAGAGACTCCGTCTCAAAAAAATAAAAATAAAAAAAAATCCAAAAATTAGACAGTCAAGGTAGTGGGCGCCGGTAAATCCCAGCTACTCAGGAGGCTGAGGCATGAGAATTGCTTGAACCCAGGAGGCAGAATTGCAGTGAGCCAAGTTCTGGCCAGTGCACTCCAGCCTGGGCAACAGTGTGACTCTGTCTCAAACAAAAAAAAAACAAACAAACAAAAAAAAGGAGGCCGGGCGCGGTGGCTCATGCCTGTCATCCCAGCACTTTGGGAGGCCGGGGGATCACGAGGTCAGGAGTTTCAGACTAACCTGACCAATATGGTGAAACCCCGTCTCTACTAAAAATACACAAAATTAGCCAGGCGTGGTGGCGGCACCTGTAGTCCCAGCTACTCGGGGAGGCTGCGGCAGGAGAATGGCGGGAACCCGGGAGGCGGAGCTTGCAGTGAGCCAAGATGGCGCCACTCACTCCAGCCTGGCTGACAGAGCGAGACTCCCTCTCAAAAAAAAAGATACACCAATCACAACTTGGGAAGATTCTGTTGGGAAGGGTGCTGGAATCCACGGGTGGGGAGATGGCAAATGAAAGGGAGATGGAGCTAGGGGAAGCCATTTGGTTGTGATGTGACTCCTGAGTCAGTAGGCTAAACCCATATTTAAAGGCCATGGGGGCTTCCTTATTATGGGCTTGCGTTCCTTTCCAAGGGGTTCTGATGTGATGGGTTTGGTGCAGCAGCACAATTCTGAAGGCACTGATCAGTGTTCACTGTCATTGATGTTCCAGTTCTCGCCAACACCTTGTCCCTCAGCTATATTCTTTGCTGGCTCTCCAGAGTTCACTGCTGCAGTTGTGTGGGTCCTGCCAGGCCTGGGAGTGCTGTGATAGTTAATTTTATGTGTCAGTTTGACTGGGCTAAGAGATGCCCCAGGGGTTGGTGAATCACGATTTCCGGGTGTGTCTGTGCTGGTGTTTCTGGAAGAGATTAGCATTTGAATCTGTAGACTGAGTAAAGTGGATGTGCCCTCACCAGTGTGCGTGGGCATCATCCCGTCTGTTGAAGGCTGAGATGGAATAAACAGATGGAGGAAGGGTGAGTTGGCTGACGTTGCTTGAGCTGGGCCATCTGTCTTCTCCTGCCCTTGGGCATCAGAGCTTCTGGCTCTTGAGCCTTTTTGATTCAGACTGGGACTTATACCCTTGGCTCTCCTGGTTCTCAGTCCTTTGGACTTGGACTGGAACTACACCACCTGATTTTCTGGTTCTCTCTCTTGCAGGTGGAAGGCTGTGGGACTTCTCAGCTTCCATTACCATGTGAGTCAATCTCTAATAATAAATCTCTTTTCATGTATCTGTAGGGATTCTATGGATTCTGTGTCCCTGGAGAATGCTGACTCGTACAAGTACCCTAGCAACATCTTGTTGGTTTAAAATTTGTGATACTTGGGTCGAGGAGGCTCTAGGTATTTTCTGGGTGTTCCAAGTGCATCAAGCCACCGTTAATGATGGTGTAATGGACTAGAATGAACTAAGTTGATAACAGGGCTTCTATACCAATTCATTGTAAATCAGAGAAATGAGAGAGAATGCCTGTATCAGACCTCAGCAGATCTGATGGAAAGAGGAAAAGCCTGCAGCCCTGGAGGCATCTCAGTGCTCAGGTGTTGCTCCTACAGCTCTCCAGTGGCTGATGTCACCAGGGCCACTTCTAGATACTCTCTTCCGATGAGGATGAGTCTCCTCACATATGCCAGCTTCCACCTGGGGGCCCTGGAAGAAGACATGCTGAGTCTATACACAGCGGTCATCATGCCCATGGCAAAATGGCAGCCCCAGGAGAAAACCAGGAGATGTAAACATTGTCCCCTGACTTCAGAATGAACTCATTCTGCATTGTCAGTTAAGGGAGCTCTTGAGGAACAAGACTTCACTGGCCTTCCTTCTGAAATAAAACAGATCTAAACATGGGGAAGGGTTCATGCCACGCTTGGGAAGCAGTTAAAGCCTATGAGAAAAACATTGATTCGCTATATCTTGTACAAAGTGAGAAATTTTTTCCCTAAGAGCTGTTTGTATTCTGCTCAGGTTTCGCTTTGAATTCACTGTGTTGTCTTAGACTAAGTTAACGGTGAGTTTCTGTCTCTCATGAATTCTAAAATGCACATTGGGCAACTTCTAGTAGACTGTACAATCAAAATAAACAAACAAAGTTAATTAGAAAATACTAGTATTAAGCAGTACCTGGCTGGATCTCCTTTCTTCCATTCTCTTCCTTCGTTCTTTTCTCTTCTCTTCTCCCTCCTCCTTTCCTTCCTTCTTTTCCCTTCTCCTCCCTTCCTCCCTCTTCCCTCCTTCCTTCCCTCCCTCCATCCCCCTTCCTTCCTTCCTTCCTTCCTTCCTCTTTTCCTTTCTCTCTTTCTTTCTCTTTCTTTCTTTCTTTCTTTCTTTCTTTCTTTCTTTCTTTCTTTCTTTCTTTCTTTCTTTCTTTCTTTCTTTTCTTTTCTTTTCTTTTCTTTTCTTTTCTTTTCTTTTCTTTTCTTTTCTTTTCTTTTCCTTCCTTCCTTCCTTCCTCTCTCTTTCTTTCTCCTTCCTTCTTTCCTCCCTTCCTTCCTTCCTTCCTTCCTTCCTTCCTTCCTTCCTTCCTTCCTTCCTCTCTATCCCCCTCCTTCTCCCTCTCCGTCTCCCTCTCTCGTTTGCTTGCTTGCTTGCTAAGGGGCTGTTTCCTGGGAGAGGTCATTTTAGAGCTACACTCATGTATTAAGAGAGCTCACAAAATGTCCCAGCCTTCAGTAAAACACTGTATCTGTAAGTGTGTCTTTTTTTTTTTTTTTTTTTGAGAGGGAGTCTCACGCCATCGTCCAGGCTGGAGTGCAGTGGCGCGATCTAGGCTCACTGCAACCTCTGCCTCTCAGGTTCAAGCAATTCTGATGCCTCAGCCCCCAAGGTAGCTGGGATTACAGGCGTGCACCACCACTACCAGCAATCTGTTCTTTGTATTTTTAGTAGAGGAGTTTCACCATATTGGCCAGGCTGGTCTCAAACTCCTGATTTCATGATCTGCCTGCCTCGGCCTCCCAAAGTGCTGGGATTACAGGCATGAGCCACGGCGCCCAGCCCATTGTATCTGTTGATCCTGGAATAAGGAGCTAGCGGATGGAGGATAGTGAAATGGCAGAGAACATAGCTGAGGTTAAGGTATTGGTGAGAAATGGAAGATCAGTGATACGGATGGCAGGTATGTGACTTACTCACCTTGGTCACCCAGGTGCCTAGTACCATGCTTAGCCTTAAACATGTGTTTGATACAACTTTATTGAGTGAGTGAATTCAGGATCATAGGGCCAGAAGTTCAGAATGTTTCTTGAGGTCTGGTTGCTCCTTCACACCTGCCTGGGAATGAGCAGATATTTCATAGTCTGGCCCTGGGGTGGTTTCTCCAACCCTGAACTCCTTCAGGTATTTAAAGATGTGCTATCCCTAATTTAATGGGATATTTCACTGCAAGGCTTCAGGGATTTTCTAAAGTTTCAGAGACAAGGTAGTCCTGGTTATCTATTATTGTATTACAGACTACCCCAAAACTTATCAGCTTCAAAGAACCATTTAATTATGTCTGAGGATTCTGTGGGTCAGAGATATGAGCATGGGTCAGCTTGGTGAGTCTTCAGCTACTGGTGACAGTGACTGAGTTTTCTTCTACATCTAGTGGAAGTGCTGGTAGGCGGGTCCCAGGTGGCTTTCTTCACATGTCTGGCATCTTGTCTGGGATGGCTGGAATGCAGGGCTCAACTGGCACAGCGGACAGGGCACACATCTGCAGTCTCTCCAGCATCGTGGTCTTGAGAGAGAAGGAAGGAGGCTGTCAGCGTTTGAAGTCTGGGCACAGACACTAGCCCGGTTTTGTTTCTGCTCTACTACATTGGCCAAACAGTCATTAAGCTTACCTGGATTTCAGGGCAGAGAACATCAATCCTGCTTTTTTTTTTTTTGAAACAGAGTCTTGTTCTGTTGCCCAGGCTGGAGTGCAATGGCTACAATGGCATGATCTTGACTCACTGCAATCTCTGTCTCCTGGATTCAAGCGATTCTCCTGCCTCAGCCTGCTGAGGAGCTGCAATCACAAGCACCTGTCACCACACCTGGCAAAGTTTTTTTCCTTTTCTTTCTTTTTTTTTTTTTTCAGTAGAGACAGGGTTTTGCCATGTTGGCCAGGCTAGCCTTGAACTCCTGACCTCAAGTGATCCACCCACCTTGGCTTCCCAAAGTACTGTGATTACAGGTGTGAGCCGCCGCTCCTGGCCCAGTCCCACCTGTTGATAGGAGGAGTGATAAAGAATATGTGGCCCATCTTTATTTGATCACAAAAGCCCTCAAATTAAAGACGTGTCACAATGGCTAAAAGGTGGAAGCAACCCTGGGCTGATGAAACTATAAACCAAATGTGTTCTATGCACACAATGGAACATTATTCTGCCTTAGAAAGACATGGGATTCTGACATGTGCTGTAACATGGATAAGCCTTGAGAACATTATGAAATAAACTTGTCCAAAAGGCAGATTCTGTATGATTCCACTTATATGGTACCCAGAGTAGTCAAATTCATAGACACCAAAGTAAAATGATGGTTGTCAGGGGCTGGAAGAAGATGAGGAGAATGTTAGTGTTCAATGGGTATAGAATTTAAGTTTTGCAAGGTGAAAAAAGTTCTGGAAGTTGGGCACAGTGGTTCATGTCTGTAATCCCAGCACTTTTGGAGGTCGAGGTGGAAGGATCTTTAGAGCCCAGAAGTTCTAGACCAGGCTGGGCAATGTAGCAAGACCCTGTCTCTACAAAAAATAAAAAAAATAGGCAGGCACGGTGGCATGCATCTGTAGTCCCAGCTACTTGGATAGCTGAAGTGGGAGGGTTTCTGGAGCCTAGGAGGTTGAGGCTGCAGTGAACCATGATTGTGCCACTGCACTCCAGCCAGAGCAACAGAGCAAGAGCCTGTTTCTAAAAAAAAGAAGTTCTGGAGATGGATAGTGGAGATAGTTGTACAATGTTCATGTAGCTAATGTCACTGAACTGTATACTCTAAACATGGATAACATTGTAAATTTTACGTTAAGCATATTTTATCATAAAATACAGTAAAATACATTATATTAACATTTTAAAAATGTGGTAAATCTCTGAATTTGATTTTCTTCATCTCTATTAATGTCTGATTTTCCCAAAGGTCTAAGTTTCCACAGTTTTCTTTCAGGGCTGTGAGTTTCTCTTACTTGCTCTCTGACATTTTAGTATCTAACCTGGTCTCCCTTTGATCTAGGATGAGTTCGACTCACTGAAATAAGCAGAAGCACAGGCAGTTTCACTCTCGGCACCAGTTAGAATAAAATCATTAGGTGATTTATAAATGTCATTTAAACATTAAGTCTATCGAAGACTTTCTTATCCCCAGAAAAATGTATTCCTAAATTATTAATGGTCCTTTATCACTTTTTTATAGTTGCCTTATTAAAATAAATAAAACAGTGAAATGGAGTCACTAAGAAATACTTTAACTCACCTGTCAGCATCGATCAGCAGAATCAACACAGGATGCCTCATCAACCTTGCCTACTGTTTGCATGCAAATTATTTCAATTTTGCTTCGCATTGTAACTGTTCCATGACAGAATGACAGGCCCTGTGGGTTTAAGGAAGCAATAGCAGTAGTAAACTGACTTCAACATAGGAAGACTTTCTCTTGTCTTTTTTCCTTCTGGTAACATATCATGTATTGCCCTGTATTCTATAATAATGCTTAAATGGATTATTTCAGCAAAAAAATTGAGAAGAATGCACAAATCATAAATATAGACTTTATTTCCTTTTTTTGCTTTTTTTTTTAAATGGAGTCTTGCTCTGTTGCCCAGGCTGGAGTGCAATGGCACAGTCTCGACTCACTGCAGCCTCTGCATCCTGGGTTCAAGGGATTCTCCTGCCTCAGTTTCCCGAGTAGCTGGGATTACAGGTGTGCACCACCACTCCTGGTTAATTTTTGTATTTTTAGAAGAAACAGAGTTTCACCATGCTGGCCAGGCTGGTCTCAAACTCCTGACCTCAGGCGATCCAGCTGGCTCAGCCTCCCAAAGTGCTGGGATTACAGGCGTGAGCCACTGCGCCGGGCCATTTATTGCATTTTTTTTATTAAAAAATTACACCCATGAAACCTGTGACTACATCAGGGAAAAGAACACTTCCAGAACCCCAGAAACCTCCCTGAGCTTCTGTTGTCGATATCCGTCTCCGTCAAGCGTAGCCTTGCTCTTGACTTTTAATAACACGGATACATTTTCCCCTGCTTTGGAACTTATTTATAAAGGTAAGCATGCGGTAGCTCCTCTTTTTGTGTTGGCTTCTTTCGCTCATGTTTGTGGTTGTGAGATTCATTCAGGTGCTGTTTGTGGCTGTAGATCATTTTATTCTCATTGAAATATACCACCATCTATTTCTCCATTCTGCTATTGGGCATTTGGGTTATTTCTAGTTTTTCAGTAAATATGAAACTGCTACTATCAACCTTCTTATACAAATCTTTTGATACGGCTGTATCTGCCTAACTGTTGAATTTATACAGAGAAGTTGAATTCCTGTGTCACAGGGTATACAAATGTGCTACTTTGCTTGTACATAACAACCTTTTTCCAAAACCAGTTGTATCGATTTCCATTCTCACCCCTGTGTAGGAGCTTTCTTTGCTCTTCAGACTTGAAATTTTCAGACTTGTTCATTTTAACCCCTCTGGTGGTGGGCAGAAAGAGCACATTGTGGTATTTATTTTCCAATTATGTAACCACTTTTGTGATGTGCTTGTTCAAGTAATTTGCCCACTTTTTCATTGGGGTGTCTATTTTTTTCTCACAGATTCACAGATACTTAAAAAAAATCTTCTGAATGTGAATACTTTATAGGATCTATTTATTGGAAAATAAATTATCCCATCTAGTGGCTTGCCTTCTCACTCTCTAATGGTATCTTTTGGGGGACAGGAATTCTCAATTTTCATGTACATAGTATAATACAGTATTTCAGTTTTTTCTTTTTGCATTGCACCTTTATTTGATTTTTTTTTTTTTTTGGCAGAGTCTCCCTCTCTCCCCCAGGCTGGAGTGCAGTGATATCGGCTCACTGCAAGCTCTGCCTCCCAGCTTCACACCATTCTCCTGCCTCAGCCTCCTGAGTAGCTGGGACTACAGGCGCCCGCCACCACACCTGGCTAATTTTTTGTATTTTTAGTAGAGACGGGGTTTCACTGTGTTAGCCAGGATGGTCTCGATCTCCTGACCTTGTGATCCATCCACCTTGGCCTCCCAAAGTGCTGGGATTACAGGCGTGAGCCACCATGTCCGGCCTGATGTGTGTTTTGTTTAATACACTTCTCTAACACACAGGCAAGAAAATAGCCTATTTTTAAAAAATGCTTTATTGTCTTATCTTTTCATTTTAGATCTGCAATATTATGGTTTGTGATTATTAGTTCTATGTGTCAGCTTAGAGGATGTTTTGGGATGAGTTTAACATTTAAATCAGTGGACTTTGAGTAGAGCAGATGGCCCTCTAAAATGTGGGTGGGCCTCATACAATCAGTTGAAGGCCTGAACGGAACCGAAAGTCCGGCCTCCCTGAGCAAGAGTGAATTCTCCAGCAGGCTGCCTTCGGACTTCCTCTGCACCCTTGACTCTCCTGGGTGTCCAGCCTGCAGCCCACAGTGCAGATATTTACTTGCCAGCCTCCATAATGGCGTGAGCCAATTCCTTAGAATAACTTCTTTCCATTTATAAACGCATCCTATTGGCTGCGTTACTCTGGAGACCCCTGACGAACACAGGGTGTGAGATAGAGGTCAAGATCCTTTCTTTAGTGCCCTAAAACACCCGAACATAACCCCAGAACTCCATGGGAACCCAGTTTAATGATACCGGTCTGGGACATGGAACTTAAGTATTAAACAGATACATCCTTCGTCGCCTGCTCCTGGCTGTCCATTCTTCCTCGCAGACAATATGGAGTTTCTGGAGCTTAGGAAGGGCCTTGAAATGCGAAAGGCCGGCCCATCACCAGGCACAAAACAAAAGGGTGCTGAAGTTGAGATCTAATCAAGACGCCGTGCTTGCAAGCAGAGTCAGCCGGGAATGTCAAGGGAGGGGGCAGTGAGTAAGAACATTACAGAAAAAATGGTGAGCAGTGTGGAAGGCATGCTGGAGGAGAATCTTGAAAAAGTGTCCTGGGTTGCACGGAGAGGGACGGGGAGCATTTCTGGAGCTTCTTGCCTCAGCCTATGAGTGGAGCTGTGAGCCGATTTAGTAAGTAATAGATAACGTTACCCGCTGGCACCCAGCCGCACACTCAGACGCTGAACCTTCCCAGGTAATCCCAACTCTGTTGTGTCTGGGTTTCTATGTCAGTTTTTGTTCGCTATGCTTTAGGGAAAAGAATTCTCATGGGATAGGTGGCTGCTTCTGAGACATAATCTTATTCCAACAGTGGTCAGGTGGAGAAAGAGACAGAGGAGGAGGCATGCAGAGTGCCCTGCTCTCCTTGATATTTAATTATGCGCAAACCTGCCCTTCAGAACCCGCAGACACCTCAGGTAGAACTATTCTACCAGGTCGTGAATCTTTATTACCCTTTATCTTACACCTGAGCTATCTCATTGAGTCCGTAGTTTATTACAGGAATCCTACGGGCCCTTCTGGACCTATTGACTGTATGGCTTGAGGAATAGTATTTGTGTAGTATGTACAATGGCAATTTTACATCCATAGCAGGTATTGAGATTCTGGAAAGTGTTTCTTTTTGGTTTAATTCAGCCAAGTAGCATAGATTAGTACATACACGGCTCTGATGAAATTTCCCATTGAGAGCAAGTTAGGAAGTACACTCAAATATGATATTGTAATTTATATATGTGCTTGATTACTTGAAAGGCAAGGACTCGACAGGATTAGAATGTTAGTCAAGTATTCTTTCAATAAATCCTTCCCCTCCCCTTTTTACCAGAGTAACCTGGTGTTGATTAAGATGATGATAAGGATTATCTAATTATATTATTTAAGACTAGGTTTTATGTATGATGCACATTCAGCCAGACTTAGGAAAGTTGCATTTATTTTTGGTTACATATAGAAGATACTCAATAAGTATTTGTTAACTGAG
Organism: Rhinopithecus bieti; assembly: GCF_001698545.2. Lineage (NCBI taxonomy): Eukaryota > Metazoa > Chordata > Mammalia > Primates > Cercopithecidae > Rhinopithecus > Rhinopithecus bieti. Next base: position 689,849 of record NW_016816078.1, read on the forward strand.
CCAAAAAAAAAAAAATTACACATAGTACTTTTTTTTTTTGAGATGGAGTCTCACTGCATCGCCAGGCTGGAGTGCAGTGGTGTGACCTCGGCTCACTGCAACCACTGCCTCCTTCTGGGTTCAAGCGATTCTCCTGCCTCAGCCTCCTGAGTAGCTGGGACTACAGGTGCCCGCCACCATGCCTGGCTAATTTTTGTATTTTTAGTAGAGACGGGATTTCAACATATTGGCCAGGATGGTCTCGATCTCTTGACCTCATGATCTGCCCGCCTTGGCCTCCCGAAGTGCTGGGATTACAGGTGTGAGCCACCGCGCCCGGCCTCACACCTAGTCCTTTCAAAATAAAATGTTTTATTTAAACTCTGTATTTTCGTGCTTTTGTGAATGACTAATCATTTTTGCTATATGTATAGCATAATGGAGATGGGGTCTAACTATGTTACCCAGGCTGGTTTCAAACTCCTGGGTTCAACAACTTTATTTATTTATTTATTATTGTTATTATTATTCTTGAGACAGAGTCTTGCTCTGTTGCCTAGGGTGGGGTGCAGTGGCATGATCTCTGCTCACTGCAAACTCTGCCTCCTAGGTTCAAGCGATTCCCCTGCCTCAGGCTCCTGAGTAGCTGGGATTACAGGTGCCCGCCACCAGGCCTGGCTAATTTTTGTATTTTTAGTAGACACAGGGTTTCACCATATTGCCCAGGCTGATCTCAAACTCCTGACCTCAAGTGATCCAACTGCCTCAACCTCTCAAAGTGCCGGGATTACAGGCTTGAGCCACCACCCCTGGCCTATGCTTGCATTTATCCCTCTTGTAATCAATGCATAATTTTTAGTACAATTTAAGTGCATAACCCTGACACTCTGCTCATCCTAATGAAAATGTATACAATTGTTTCTATAGCTACCAAAGCGCAAACAAAACAAAGCAAAAACAGAAAAGTCTTCTGTGTTATGAAGACAAAAATGTCAGCATTGGAAAATCCTTGAAGCACTGAAATTCTGTGTAAAAACATCTAAAGTCATTATTATAGAGGCCCTTTCCCTCTGAGGCCTCATCGTCAGATAGGACTATCAGGTCGTCTTTTCTGTGGTGTGCTGCATTTCTGCATGGCCTCATGCAGGACGCTACAAAAGGGCAGTCAGATTCTGTGTCGAGGAAGCCACTACCTCAGTGTATTTGGATCCAAATAAGAAACAGATATGAGACTCTCATTTGATGGCAGATAGAAAGTCTGAATGCCACAGGGACATGATATGCACCAGCATGTGAGCTCCCTCCTAGAAATGTAATCTCTCTTTTGATGTACCTTATTGGTTCATCCTATTTTATGTAAGATGAAGTATGGAGCAGAAAATTAGGCACGGCTGAGGTCAGATATATGAGATAGGACAGCCACCAAGGCAAACACAGATAGGGACCCATGTGGGTCAGAAGACGAGGTAGTCAAAAAGCAGACAGAGTCTGTGCAAAGATGTGTGTTGAGTGACAATCTAAGACTGGGGTCTGCAGGCGTTGCCAAGGACACAAAGCAAGGGAATCCAGGAAGTATGTGTGGCAGACTGTATTAATCAGGGTTCTTAACAACCTATAGGAGGTAAATCTGTATCTTTAGATCTGTATCTATATCTATCTATAGCTATATAACTTATATCTACATAATCTGTGTCTAATATCATCTATATATGTATATGATCTATACATGTCTAAAATCTATCTATATCCATATCATTGATATCTATGTCTCCTCTATTATATCTATATCCAATCATCTATATCTATAGAGATATTTATTATTAGGAATTGGCTCACACAGTTATGGGGGCATTTCTGGAACCAAACTTCTGCTGCTGTTGAAATGAGCTGGTAAGTCCATTTCTGCAGGGTGAGCTGGGAACTGGAGACCTAAGAGAGCTGACGGTGCAGTCAGAGTCGGCTGGAGAATTCCTTCCTGCTTGGGGAGGGCCAGTCATTTGGTTCTATTTAGGCCTCCAACTGACTGGATGAGGCCCACCCGCATTATGGAGGGCAATCTGCTTTACTCAAAGTCCACCAATTTAAATGTTAATTTCATTCAAAAGCAACCTTATGGAAACACCCAGAATAATTTTTGACCAACTATTTGAGCACTGTGGGCCAGCCAAACTGACACTCAATTAACCGTCGCACAGGTTCAGGTAATACACTTTCGAAAGATGAAGCCCAGCTGAGCCCGGTGGCTCACGCCTGTAATCCCAGCACTTTGGGAGACTGAGACAGGCAGATCATGAGATCAAGAGATCGAGACCATCCTGGCCAACATGGTGAAACCCTGTCTCTACTAAAAAATACAAAAATTAGCTGGGCGTGGTGGCGGGCGCCTGTAGTCTCAGCTACTTGAGAGGCTGAGGTGGGAGAATTGCTTGAACCCAGGAGGCGGAGGTTGCAGTGAGCTGAGATTGCGCCACTGCACTCCAGCCTGGGCGACAGAGTGAGACTCTGTCTCAAAAAAAAAAAAAGAAAAGAAAAGAAAAAAGAAAGATGGAGCCCTTCGTCCATGACCATATTTCACCTGGCTTTCAGGTTAGAGCAAAGTGAGTTACATTCTGACAAGAACATTTACCTGAACTGTGTGCTTTATATTGCATTAGGAATATAAATGGTTGGAGAAGACAAAGAGAACCACTCTTCTGTAGCAATGGGAAGGTGAAACCCCTTTTCGGACTGGCAATGCTGAAATCCAAGCATGGCTCCAATTCGAGTGGGGGACACAGATACTGTTGACCTCTTTGTTGAAGGGGAGAATCTGGGAGAAAGATTCTTTTATCCTTTATGTCTGCATATTGCGCTTTGGTAAGGTTAGCTGTTAAGAAAGGAATACTAAGAAAGTGGAAAAACTTCAATGATCAATATTGAGAATGAAAATGTGTATTCTGGGAAGCCTAATTTGATCATGACCTCGACCTGTGTAACTCTGAAGTGATTTGCATATCGCCAGTGCATGTACTTCCCCCCCGCATCTGCATCTCCCCCAAGCTGGGCCATCTCATGTGGACGGGACGTCTCCAGCACCACAGGAGAAGGAACAAAGAGTGCAAGGCATCACTTGCTCTGTGCCTCTGAGGCTGATCCAGACACACAGCTGGCACTTACATCAAAGCGAGCCTGCCTCACAGGGATGTGGAGGAAGATCAGACTCTGGCACTTAGCGTTTTCCTTTTATTTTAGCATGATCACCAATGCCACAACCCCCCTGAGGATGGACTCATTTCAACAGCAGCAGAAGCTCGCTTCTAGAAGCACTCCCATTTGCACAGGACAGAGGTGAATGGAAATGAACATATGACATTGATAGATATCTCTTGATATGTTTGTATAATCATTAAATTTTCTAACTATAAAAGAAATCATGTTCTTATTGCTCTTTTTTTTTTTTTTTTTTTT
>NW_016816078.1:693586-702151 GCF_001698545.2 Rhinopithecus bieti
AAATCATTTTTTTTTTTTGTTTTTTTTTTTTTTTTTTTTTTGAGGTGGAGTCTTACTCTGTTGCCTAGGCTGGAGTGCAGTGGCGTGATCTCGGCTCACTGCAACTTCTGCCTCCCGGATTCAAGCAATTCTCCTGCCTCAGCCTCCCGAGTAGCTGGGATTACAGTCATGCACCACCATGCCTGGCTAATCGTTTTGTATTTTTAGTAGAGATGGAGGTTTCACCATATTGGCCAGGCTGGTCTCGAATTCCTGAGGTTGTGATCCACTCTCCTTGGCCTCCCAAAGGGTTGGGATTACAGTCATGAACCACTGTGCCCAGCCTCATGTTCTTAAGAGAAAAATAGAAGAAACAGAAGAGAATAGAGGGGAAAATATCCAATATTAAACAATCAACAAACATTAAGTATTTATTATGTGCTAGGCACTGTGCTTGAAATAACTAGTACTAAGATCCATGCATTCCATATATTCTGCATAGATCCATACATGTGAATCTCATGAATCTTTATAGAATATTCCCTCTGTCTCTCTTTTTCATATATATATGTATTATATATACACATAAATTAAGTTTGTCTGTGTACACGTGTATATTTTTAATTCAAAGTTGGAGAATGTTTGCATGGCTCAGGATATGGCTTCTCATTTAAAAGTGACTTGTGGGCTAGGTGCGGTGGCTCATGCCTGTAATCCCAGCACTTTTTGGGAGGCTGAGGTGGGTGGATTACCCTGAGGTCAGGAGTTCGAGACCAGCCTTGCCAACATAATGAAACCCCGTCTTTACTAAAAATACAAACATTAGCTGGGCGTGATGGCGGGCACCTGTATCCCAGCTACTTGGGAGGCTGAGGTAGGAGAATGGCTTGAACCCAGGAGGTGGAGGTTACAGTGAGCTGAGATCACACCATTGCACACTTCAGTCTGGGCAACAAGCGTGAAACTCCGTCCCCCCCAACCAAAAAAAAGTGACTTGTGGCCGGGCGCGGTGGCTCATGCCTGTAATGCCAGCACTTTGGGAGGAGGGCAGATCACAAAGTCAGGAGACGGAGACCATTCTGGCTAACATGGTGAAACCCCGTCTCTACTGAAAATACAGAAAATTAGCCAGGTGTAGTGGCGGGTGCCTGTAGTCCCAGCTACTCCTGAGGCTGAGGCAGGAGAATGACGTGAACCCGGGAGGCGGAGCTTGCAGTGAGCTGAGATGGCGCCACTGCACTCTAGCCTGGGCGACAGAGCGAGACTCTGTCTCAAAAAAAAAAAAAAAGAACAAGAAGAAGAAGAAAAAAAGATTTCTTGAGTGCTTCCTATTGCCTGGCACTGTCCTAAGCATAAAGAGTAGATGGGTGAACAAATCAGACAGAAATGCCTGCTCCCATGGGTCTTCAATCTGGTGCGCATTTCTTATATGTGTGCATCTTTTCTGTTTCCATCTTTATTCTGTGCTCCATAGAATGCTCTTTTCTCTCATTTAATTAACCCTCCCATTCTTGAGTCTAGCACTGTCACCCAGGCTGGAGTGCAGTGGTGCGATCTTGCTCACTGCAGCCTCCGCCTCCCGGGTTCAAGTGATTCTCCTACCTCAGCCTCCCGAAACCTCCCATTCTTTAGTATCCAGGTCAAAGTCCACTTCCTTCTGTGACTCACCCTGAGCTTTTCCAGCTAGAATTCCAACTCATCTAGTTACTGGGCATGTGCTGTGTGGTGAGCACTGACATTACTTTTCTTGAATGTTTAAACTCTTACTCTTCACCTCCCGGCTGGCACTGAGCAATGTCTCCCTTGCACTGTGGTTCTTTATGTTCATGACCCTTTTCTCCTGCGAAACACAAAGTTCTTTGCAGCCAAAGTCCAGGACTTATCTGTGTTTGCCTCCCTTGCATCACTAAGCACAGGGCCACCTGCACCACTGATGCGTCATCACTTACCTGAAGACTTCAAGTAAGTGAAGGGGGAACTGGCTGTGATTCATGTTGTTTTATATAAGCACACATCGGACACTGCCCAGTGGACAGAGGACACAAAGTCTTTTGTTTTGACTCTGAGTGGGTCCAAGTCCTTCCCCGTAAGGCTTGGGTATAGGCCAGTGGGTGGAGTCACTGCAGGTCGTGTCCAGGAATACTTCATACCTAATGCCATTTCAGATATTAGGGGTGTCATGCAACATGAGATCACCCCAAGCAAACTTTCCGAAGGATGCCTGTCCAGCTCAACTTCCTTGGAACTTTGGATGTTCTATGAGCTTTCTAATGCTGCTGTAAAAAAGTACCACACATTTAGTGGCTTAAAACAACACAAAGTTATTATCTTAAAGTTCTGGAGGTCAGAAGTCCAAAATGGGTTTTAGTGGCCAAGTCACAGTGTCAGCAGGGCTGTGTCCCTTCTGGCGGCTCTGGAGGAAAGCGTTTCCTTGCTTTCTTCAGCTTCCAGAGGCTGCCTGTATTCCTTGGTTCATGGTTTCTTCTTTGCTCCAACCTCTGCTTCTGTGGTCACATCTCCTTCTCTGACTGTGACCCTCCATGTAAGGACCCTTGTGAGGACGTTGGGCCCACCTGGATCATCCAGGATCATCTCCCCCCATCAAGGTCCTTCATTTAATCACACCTGCAAAGTCCCCTTTGCTATGTAAGATGACATTGTCACAGGTTCTCCAGGTTAAGATGGGACATCTTTGGGAAGACGTGATTCTGTCTGTCACAGATTTTTATTTATTTATTTATTATTATTATTTTTTATTTTATAGAGTCTCCCTCTATTGCCCAGGTTGGAGTGCAGTGGCGCAATCTCGGCTCACTGCAACCTCCGCCTCCTGGGTTCCAGAGATTCTCCTGCCTCAGCCTCCCGAGTAGCTGGGATCACAGGTCCGCGCCATCATGCCTGGCTAGTTTTTTTGTATTTTTAGTAGAGACGGGGTTTTGACATATTGGCCAGGCTGGTCTTGAACTCCTGACTTTGTGATCTGCCCACCTCGGCCTCCCAAAGTACTGGGATGACAGGAGTGAGTCACTGTGCCCGGCCAAGTCACAGGTGTTATTGTCACCACTTCTTTGGTTTCCAGGCTTCTCAACAGGGTTGGGGTTGACAGAGGGCAGATGCGTCTGTGGTTGGTGTTATAAGCTAGTTAGAGCATAAAGACCTTGAGTATCCTGCCTCGCAATAGCTGGTACTAACGCCCTTGTGCATCCTTCTGATTTAGCATTCTACTATTTAGAACACGCTTGTTCTTTGGAACCTACTTCCTGAATTTTCTTTCACTCTCTTTCCACAGTTATGTTCCCACAGCCTAGAATAATAGGGCAATAGAATGGTAAGCCAGGAAAATCAACTCTGTTGGTCCTGGGTGTAGAGGAGGTGAAATATCAGGGAGAGAAATGAGGGATGGGGAATAATTTGTGATTATAATATTTTATTTTTTCGGCAATGCAACATCTTGTTAGGCTAGTTTGTCCCAAAATGTTTTTTAAAACTTACATTTTGCATATGGAGAATCCTGGTTTTTAAAATATTATTCTGATCCTGTAGCATTTTTTTTTTTGCCCAGACACGCAAGATATATTATTTGCAAAAGCAGTAAAAGTTCATCTACAGAGAAGATATGTTTAAACAATAGTAATTTGAAAATCATAATGCAGTGGATTGAATGTTTGTGTCCTGCCAAATTCATATGCTGAAGTCCTGGGAAGATAGGCCTTAGGAAGGTGATTAGTTGTGAGGGTGGAATCCTGATGATAAGATGGGTGGGTCCCTATAAGGAGAGGCCCCCAAGAACACTCATTCTCAGCCAGTTGAGGACACAGTGAGAAGCACTGTCTGTGAACCAGGACAGAGGCCCTCACCAGACACTGAATCAGCCAGCGCCTGACCTTGGACCTCTAGCCTCCAGAACTCTGAGAAATACGTTTGTTGTTTAATCCACCCAGTCTGTGGGATTCTGTCATGGTAGCCCCAAATGACTGAGACGCGTACATAAATCAACACCAGGATGACACTCTGTTTGCTTTTCCTCATATTGTCCTTTTCTGGCTGTAATTTGGAAAAATAATATCTGCCATGTACATGTGCACACTCACCCAGTATTATGTGTGATAATGCTGCTTTTGTTTTGAACAATTAAATATCTTCAAAGTGAAATATCAGGCTGGTTCATACAATTTATTCTTATTTAGTGAATGACTAAATCTTTTGTCAGTTTCATAAAACAAATTGATTATGGTTTCTCTATTACCCCTATAACTAAGATTTGTGATGGCAGCCATTGGTAATCTTACTTATAAACGTTTCTCACTCAGAAGCCGGTGAAGGCACGAGAAATGTTACACAAATGTTCTACGAGGAAGTTTGACAATATAGGAAAATGGTCTCGCTGTCAATCCCTTGGAGATAATTGGACAGTTTACAGGGGGTCAACTGATAGAATGAGAGACAGTCTCTATATACTGCCCTGAGAACATACATAACATTTGGGTTTAATTTTATTGATTGATTGCTTGACTGATTGAGACAGAGTCTCACTCTGTCACCAGGCTGGAGTGCAGTTGTGTGATCTCAGCTCACTGCAACCTCAGCCTCTGAGGTTCAAGCGATCCTCCTGCCTCAGCCTCCTAAGTAGCTGGGATTATAGGTGCCTGCCACCACACCCAGCTAATTTTTGTATTCTTGGTAGAGATGGGGTTTCACCATGTTGGCAAGGATGGTCTCGATCTCTTGACCTGGTGACCGGCCCGCCTTGACCTCCCAAAGTGTTGGGATTACAGGCGTGAGCCACCGCGCCTGGCTGAGTTTAATTTTATTTTATAAGAAATACAAGAAGAGGATCGTGTGGGCCCCTCTTTCCATTTACAGTTTGGGACAGTCTTGCAAGTCCAGAAGAAGTGAGGAAAATGAGAAATGTGATTATTGTAGTTAATATGCTAAGTGTCCCACAGAAAATTTTGATTTTGTTACTGGTTTGGAAGTGAAACTCACTACATTCAACAAGGATTTAATATCTGTGGATTAAAAATTAATGTGCACTATTAAATTCAATCCAGATTATTTATTTAAACAGATAAAATACATAAATCAGAAGTGGTATGCTGATGAAAACAAAGAAACACAGGCTATATTTTAGAAATAATTAGAGATTATTTTCAACTGTATTTTCTTTAACCTTGATAAATATATTACACTAAATAATATATTTTTTCTCTGGTGGAGTGTAAAATTGTCTAAAATAATTTCTTCTGTCTCCTCTACAAATTGAAAATAGCTGTAAATATGTTGGCTTTTAATTTGTTTTTGATCTCTGGAAAACAATGACTTTTGACTTCTTAGCTGAGAGGACTGGGTTTTATATTTGTGTGGTCTTCAGATTACAATGGGTTATGATTGGAAAGGTAGCCTGTAAGTCAGTTGTTTGGTTTATGAGATCTGGTTGGATTTTGTGGACCAATCAGTGAAGGTAGCAGGTGCCAGCATATACCTTTCGGATGTGCCCTGTAAGGGGGACGCCTGCCTTGGTAACGATGGCTCTGGGGGAAAGGGGTGCTGCCTGACTGCATTGCTCTGTCTCATCAATTGTTCCCCAAATCCCCACCGCAGGGAGGCCCTGACTCCCTGCACTTGGCTTCTGAGTTCCCCTCCAGCTGGGCTCCTCTTCCTGTCTGCTCACTGTCTTCCCAGCCACCTCCAGCTTCAATGCCGACAAGGCCCTGCACTTTGCATCTCAGATCACTGAGGGAGCCTGACAGACACTCAGGGCTTTTGGTTAACAATCTGCACAACTCTGGCTTTTATTTTGCTATTTCCCATTGTCATAGGTGGGGCCAAAACCCTATTGAACACATGATCTATCTGAGTTAGAGGATAAATCAGAATCAGACTAGAGGCCAGGCACGGTGGCTCACGTCTGTAATCCTAACACTTTGGGAGGCCGAGGCAGGCGGATCACGAGGTCAGGAGATCGAGACCATCCTGGCCAACACGGTGAAACCCCATCTCTACTAAAAAATATAAAAAATTAGATGGGCGTGGTGGCGGGCGCCTGTAGTCCCAGCTACTCGGGAAGCTGAGGCAGGAGAATGGCGGGAACCCGGGAGGCAGAGCTTGCAGTGAGTTGAGCTCATGCCACTGCACTCCAGCCTGGGCAACAGAGTGAGACTCCGTCTCAAAAAAAAAAAAAAGAAAAAAGAATCACAGAGTAGAATACAATAAAATCCAAGTCTTCTCCTACAGATGAAGAAGTTTGCAGTGCACCAGGAACTACACTCAGTCATTTACATCTGCACGCTTAGTTAGTATTTAAGACAAATTTATGAGGCAGACATTACATTTTGAATTATTCCCATTTTACAGCTAAAGATACGGAGGTTACAGAGATGACGTAACCTGCTTAGCTTGCAGACGGCCTTCCGGCCTCGGCTAGACAGAAACACGGGGATCAAAAGTGCACATTGCTCTCTTTAAGAGGAACCCACCTCTTCCCTCCGGCAAGGAGGCTCCTGTAGAGCTAAAGCCAGGGTATAAGGCGTTTTCCATTTTCTTTCAACTCCCAGTAGTCTAGAAAATAAAGATACTTTTCTACTTTCCACCATTGTGATAAAATGTATTAAAATAAAGTATTAAAAGAAGCTTAATAATGACATGAAAAATGAATGCCAACTGGAATTCCCACAGTGTCCCTCCTGGGTATTTTTCAGATTACTTATAGAGGCTGGAAGGACTCGTACAGCATCTACGTTCCTAGCTGGCACTTGTAACTGCCCCACCCAGGCAGATACCACTAAGGCTGCCACGTGGTTGCTGTGAGGATTGATACCACTTGGTAACTCACTGATGTGGTCTGACTGCTGCTCTCCGGTATGTGGCTGGCAGGCTTTCCCACGTCTTTCACTTGCAGACCAGAAGCAGCTGAGCTGTGAGGCCCATGGAGTTGTGCAACCAGGGGAGTGAGACAGACAGCCCCACATGGGAATTGGCAAATAGGAGGTGTTCTGGATGATTCATGGAAAAAGGGTTACACGGATCCATGGCTGGACTGGCATGCATCCTCTGCACACATTCATTTGTTGGAGTAGATTTGATTCACGTATGGGTCCTTAGAGGGGATGATGCTGGTGCTCTCCCCTGACCACGGGGGTGGATTTCTTGTGTGTGCATGTCCTTGGGTGTGAGTTTTGCTCCAGCAGCAGCATCAGTTGCTGCAGGCTATGGGTGCCAGCTTTGTCTGTGTGTGCAGAGATGTGGAAGGGACCCTGGCTGAGTCTTATCCAATACCAGACAGGTCGGTGAGCAGGAAACCCACAGGTGAGTGAGTAGAAATCCCAGCATCCCTGCCTTGGCTTTGGGCTATTCCGAGGCATTCTTACTCCCATGGACCCAGGCTCAAGCTGCCCTCTGAGGGCTCTGCTGAGATCGCACCTGTGCTGGGTGCCGGCCTCCATGACCTCCTCCCTTGCCTGCCAATTGCTTTCTTCCAAGAGTGTGTCCCTGTCTCAGGCTCTGCTTCTGGGGACCTCAACTTGAGACAAACCTAGTACTGATAAATAAATTGTGGAATCTTCACCAGAAGGGATTATGCAGTCATTAAAACTGACGATTTAAAGGCTAGGCAGGTGGCTCACTCCTGTAATCACCTGAGTTCAGGAGTTTGAGACCAGCCTGGCCAAGATAGTGAAACCCTGTCCCTATTTAAAATACAAAATATAACCGGGCGTGGTGGTGGGCGCCTGTAATCCCAGCTACTCAGGAGGCTGAAGCAAGAGAATTGCTTAAACCCGGGAGGCAGAGGTTGCAGTGGGCTGAGATCATGCCACTGCGCTCCAGCCTGAGTGACAGAGCAAGACTCTGTCTCGGGGGGGTGGGAGGAAGATCTTCAGGAAAAAAAGTGATTTTAATTTTTTTTCTATTTGTTTGCTTGCATTTAAAACTTTTATATTTAAAAATAACAGCTGGCTGGGCACAGTGGCTCACGCCTGTAATCCCAGCACTTTGGGAGGCCGAGGAGGGTGGATCACCTGAGGTCGGGAGTTCGAGACCAGCCTGGCCAACATGGTGAAAACCCGTCTGTACTAAAAATACAAAATTAGCCGGGTGTGGTTGCACATGCCTGTAATCTCAGCTACTCGGGAGGCTGAAGCAAGAGAATCTCTTGAACCAGGGAGGCGGAGGTTGCAGTGAGCCAAGATCGTGCCATTGCACTGCAGCCTGAGCAACAAGAGCAAAACTCTGTCTCAAATAAATAAATAAATAAATAACAGCTGGCTGAGCGGGGTGGCTCAAGCCTGTATTCCCAGCACTTTGGGAGGCCGAGGCAGGTGGATCATGAGGTTCAGGAGTTCGAGACCAGCCTGACCAACATGGTGAAACCCCGTCTAAAAATACAAAAATTAGCCGGGCGTGGTGGTGTGTACCTGTAATCCCAGCTACTCAGATGGCTGAGGCAGGAGAATTGCTTGAACCTGGGAGGCGGAGGTTGTAGTGAACTGAGATTGTGCAAATGCACTCCAGCCTAGGCAATAGAGTGAGACTGTGTCTCAAAATAATAATAATAATAATAATAATAATAATAATAATAATAATAAATAA
>NW_016816078.1:702416-713627 GCF_001698545.2 Rhinopithecus bieti
ATAAAATAAAATAAATAAATAAAAAGTTCGGGAGATGGATGGTGGAGATGGTTGCACACCAGTGTGAATGTCCCCACTGCTGCTGAACTACACACTTAAACGTGGTTGATGTTGTAAATTTTATTTTACATAGTTATGAATATTTTACCACAATAAAAAAAAATCTGATAAAAATAGAGACTCTGGGACAGCATGGTGACAAAGATTCTTTGCATGACCCAACTTTCATGATCTATATTTATGTCATTAGCTGTATATTTATCAGGTTCCCAAACCTTCTCCTAGGCCCATCTGTACACTTCCTTGTAAAATCAGCTTTTGCAAAAACCTTGCTAAGTCAGTTTAGCAAGAACCTGCCACCATCAGTATCTGATCACCCTTGATGACACTGGATTGGGTTCCCCATCCTCTGCCATCCCACTGGTGATGTCTAAACACCCTGACCTGCTTTCAACACGGATCCTGTTAGGTTGGTTTAGACAGCATCCCCCTGACCTCTGGTTTCCTCTTAGTCACTTTGCACCCACTGACCTCACCCCCACCTCGCTCCTTGGCTGTGCATTCCCACTTGCTCATGCTGTATTCAGAGTTGAGCCCAGTCTCTCTCCCCCACTGCAAAATCCTATTGCAGTGGTCTCTATGCCTATCGCCATGGTCTCCAGAATAAAGCCTTCCTTCCTTGTTTTAACAAGTATTATTGAATATTTTATTTCTTTAGTAATGAGCTCCAGGAGGTTCTCTGATCACTTTCAGTCTTTACAGGGAAGCCCTTAGCATGTCACAGTTCCCCAGTGATTTCCACTCTGTCTAGGAGGACCTGTCACATGCCTTGTCCCCTTTGCACATTGCCCTATGGACAGGGATGGCTGGGGGAATAAGAGCGAGGATGTCAGCCACTGGTTATCCGCATGACCCTGAGACCTTTGGTGAGTCAACGCAGAATGTTCAGTGTTGTTTCCAGAAGCAGAGCTTTTTGAATCAGATCAATCTGAGGCAGTATTTTCCCTGTGCAATGTCATCTGCAAACTTTTTTTAGTGTCCTGTGGATTATTGCTATTATTCTCAAAAATTTAATTGAAAGTGACGGGATGAATGTAGCAGTAAAATTTGAGTATAAAAAGGATGGCTTTAGAATGAATGGTTTTAAATATGTCTGTATGCACTAAAGTTTATTTGGTTACAGTTTTTATTACTGACTTGTTAGCTGTATCTCTATTTTCTGCTTTATGGATCTGGCTGTTCTTATTTAAAAGTATAAACAAGCAAAACCTTTACTTGATAAGTCTGATAGTTCTGTGGCCAGATGGTGCCAGTTCACTTCCAGCTGAACTGATACAGCCTGACCACATTCCATGCTGACAAATAAGATGAAAGATTCTCTAGTGTGGCATGAAACTGTTAAATATCTCAAATAATTTTCTTCTGGAAGTAGAACTGCTGCTGATAAATGTGATATTGAGCAACTGCAGAACCGATTTTTCCTTATAGTAAATGTTTAATTTCCCATGGTCTTATGCTTCTAGTGTTATCTCATAGTCCCTAAATGTAAAATCATTCTCAGTACGTGCATTAATGAATAAAGCAGGTGTAGGAAGCCAAAATAATGAAAAACAACGCTGTAGAAATGCAAAGGCTAAATGGGGCCAAGCTGGTTTTATTATCTTTGTATATACTCAGTTTGCCAATTTTTTTTTTCCCTGGGATTCTTTTAATGATAGTGTATAGGGTTTTGATAGCATACAGATAATGCCAATTTGGTTGACAAATCCTAGCAACAGAATTATCCTAAATACACTTTCGGGGGACATGATCAGAATCATTATGCAGCTCTGTGGGCAGCTGTGGGAAGGGAAGACATTTTGATGTCAGGGCTAAGACAATGGCCTTCTTTGTGAAAAGTGCTAAGAAGACAAACACATCAGTGTTCATAGTGGTGGATTAGCATATCTTGAACACGGTGACCATATTTTCTGAACCCCAATATTAGAATGCATGTGGTTCATCTGAATAATTTGGATACATGGTCAGGAGTCTTAGCACAGCAGCTGTTTTCTCTGTCTAATTCTTATTCATAAACTTTTTTAGTCTATTTGTGTTGCTATAAAGGAATACCTGAGGCTGGGTCATTTATAAGAGGAGAGATTGGGCCGGGCATGGTGGCTCACGCCTGTAATCCCAGCACTTTGGGAGGCCGAGATAGGCAGATCACGAGGTCAGGAGATTGAGACCATCCTGGCTAACACAGTGAAACCCCGTCTCTACTAAAAATACAAAAAAGTAGCCAGGCATGGTGGTGGACGCTTGTAGTCCCAGCTACTCGGGAGGCTGAGGCAGGAGAATGGCATGAACCCTGGAGACGTGAGAAACGTACCAATTTTTCTCATCTTCTCTCAAGAGTCTTTGGGTCAGGCGCAGTGGCTCAAGCCTGTAATCCCAGCACTTTGGGAGGCCAAGGTGGGCAGATCACCTATGGTCAGGAGTTTGAGACCAGCCTGGCCAACATGGTGAAACCCTGTCTCTACTAAAAATGCAAAAATTAGCCAGGCGTGGTGGTGGATGCCTGTAGTCCCAGCTACTCAGGAGGCTAAGGCAGGAGAATGGCGTGAACCCGAGAGATGGAGCTTGCAGTGAGCCGAGATTGCGCCATTGCACTCCAGCCTGGGCGACAGAGCGAGACTCCATCTCAAAACAAACAAACAAAAACGAAAACGAAAGGAAACCTCTTCCTTCAACAGATGTTTCCACAAATTGTTTTCCTGGTGCCACCACTTTGTAAGGTTCTTCTAACTCAATAGATGACTTAACTGCCTGTTGGACTTATATGTCTCCCCTAAATTATTTCGTATCCTCTTGCTTTCATTCAAGGCAGAGTTTTGGTCCCCTTTATGGTAGGACTGGACAATCAGGCTAAACTCTGCTTTTCTTGCTTTTCTCCTACCTTGTTATCAATGAGTTCACCCTCTGGTGCTCTGAGAGACGAAATTGATACTGCAAGTTTCCCCCTAGAGATTGACTGAATCTGGAATCCACTTCCTGTTTCTAAACAAGACAGGTGCTCCTGTCACAGTGGAATGGAGTGTTAGTTTCAAAATGCAGGTTGAAATATTTTTCTTTTCTTGCTTTTAGCCTTGAAATATATTAATACTTTAAAATTGTTTCCCTCCCTTCTCATCACACACTTCCTTGCATTGCTAGCCTATCTAATTATGTGCTTGCTTAGAAGTTTCAGGGGCTAATCTTGAGACAAACCAGGCATGGAGACCTACCTGTGAAATTCCAGAGATCACCTTAAGGCAGTTAGTCTACAACCCAGCCATTGTCCGGATGATGCCAGCCCATACTCCAGGTGAATTGTGACTCAAGATGGCCGCTGGAACAAGACACACAGACCTTGGACCCAGCACCATCCCACATGCCACCCATTCCAAGTTCCCCTTTGTAAACCCTTCTCCTCAGCCTGACGTTTGGAATGGTCTTTTAAGGGCATGGGCCTGGCCATTCCCCAGCTGCTAGCATTTGAATAAAATGGCTTCCTTTCAGCATATCTCACTTCTTGAGTTTTTGACCTCTGACTAGCTGGACTTGCAGCTGGACTTGGGTTTGGGTATGACAGGAAATGATCCTAAGTGACATTGCAAAGCTGCCCAATTTTAAAGCCACCCTATATTCATTTTTTGACCAATAATTCTTAATTATTGTTACACAGATCCTGTTGATGCAGTAACTGACTTTTTCTTTGGCTTCCATACATCCTTCATGTTTATTACATCAGAGGTGCCTCTGAATTGCATTTTTCTGTTGCATATTACCAGCATCTGAATGGCAGAATTAAAATAATAACCTATAAGGTGGTTGAAATTAATGCATTGGTTATCCCTGGGGAGTGGGGATCAAAAGTAGTGGAGAATTTTATTTTCTATTTCATAAACTTCTGTATTCATTTCCTTTTTACTACAAGCCAGTGTCACATTTCTAATGACAAATAAAGAAAATGTTTTCACAAGGCAGACAAGTAGTTGCAAAGACGGTTAAGTTCGTAAATCCAGATCAGTTAGGCATCTCAAGTACCAGTCTTCTTTGAGCAATAATTTCATTGAATCAAAGTCTAATTCAGTGTTTCTACTTGTTTTCTCAGGGCCCTAATTCCTCTAATATAGAATGGCTGTGAGATTGACCAGGAATTACTTTTTTGAGTACAAAACAGAAAGTGGAAAAGAGCCATTCTTGTCTCTGAATGTATTCGGTATACATTTTCAGAAATGAATTAAAAAACACTGAAAATGTAATATATTTTTGCTAGTGTTTGAGTGATTGTTAAATAACAATCCACTTGAAGTTTTAACATTTGCTATTGCTGCTGAATATTTATGTACTTCTGCAGTGCTATCTATTATGATCAATAAAAGATATATACATAAGGAGATATGAAGGTATGCCACCATTGGGGTGACCTTAACTTGAAGGAAGAACAAAACAGAAAAACTAAACCAGCAAGCTAATCAATGAGAGACTGCAGCCCAACCTTTGTGCAAACCATCTTCCAAATATTTTGGTCAAAATGTTGTTTTTAGGACAATGGTGTAGAATGCAGGAATGCAAGTCATTATGAGGCAGTGAATGCCTTGGAAGATGTTTTATTCAATGAGTACATTAATTAGACTCTGTTGGTTAGGGGCGAGAGAAAGCAGTCGACCCTGCTGAAATCATGTTCCTGCTAGGGAGATGGTGGACTCCCTAGTCCTTTTTCTTTTTTTCTTTTTTTTTTTTTTTTTTTTTTTTTTTTGAGACAGAGTCTTGCTCTGTCACCCAGGCTGGAGTACAGTGGCACGATCTCGGCTCACTGCAAGCTCTGCCTCCCGGGTTCACACCATTCTCCTGCCTCAGCCTCCTGAGTAGCTGGGACTACAGGTGCCCACTACCATGCCTGGCTAATTTTTTGTATTTTTAGTAGAGATGGGGTTTCACCGTGTTAGCCAGGATGGTCTTGATCTCCTGACCTTATGATCCACCCGCCTCAGCCTCCCAAAGTGCTGGGATTACAGGCGTGAGTCACCGCGCCCGGCCCAGACTTCCTAGTCATTGACTGACCAGATGGCAACCTGTGCCCATGATGGTGGGAGGAGGGGCCTGATAATGCACAATCCCATCAGGATGAGATGGAGTGGAGGAGGGGTTGTTCTCCAAAATGTTACTGGATGGACAAACCACAGTGCCTACCACGGAGGGCCATTTACCTAGGGTCTGGTAAATTTATCAGTGCTTGGAAGACTACCTAAAGGGAATTACATTTAAACATTGGATAATTAAGTGGATATATATTCTTCTAACTTCCAGTCTAGCCAAGCACTTGTAAAAAAAAATCACTTCATCATAAATGACCTAGCAAACCAAGAAAAAAATATTGCTCAAATCAGATCCTATGACAGCTTTGTTGGAAATGCATAAACTACATTTGGGACATCTTGATGATCATTGCTTCAAAAATTCTTAAAGACTCCTCTGAGTGAGAGAAATCTCCCTTATCTAAACTAACTTATTTCATCGCATGTAAAAATTTGGATCTGTCATAAATAATTATACTTAGGATGATGATGATGATCAATGGATACCCTTTTACAAAATGATGACTATTTGCCAGGCACCTGTGAAGCTTATCACATGCATTTTCTTACATAATTTTTTTTTTTTTTTTTTTTTTTTTTGAGACGGAGTCTCACCTTATTGCCCAGGCTGGAGTGCAATGGTGCGATCTCGGCTCACTGCAACCTCTGTCTCCCAAGCTCAAGTGATTCTCCTCCCTCAGCCTCCCAAGTAGCTGGGATTATAGGAGTGCACCACCATGCCTGACTAATTTTTGTATTTTCAGTAGAGATGGGATTTCACCATGTTGGCCAGGCTGGTCTCAAACTCCTAACCTCAGGTGATCCACCCACCTTGGTCTCCCAAAGTGCTGGGATTACAGGCATGAGCCATCGCGCCTGGCCTATATTTTCTTACATAATTTCTACAAAAATTGTATATGTTTTAAAATCCTCATTTTTATAAATAGGTTTGAACAAAGCACATAGCTTACTTGAGTTCACATTATGTCATTAATCAGGAGTTCAAACCAGATTTGCCTGTTTCTACAGCCTGTCCTCTCACCTGCTCTACTATATTGACCTGACCTGAGCTGCAGTATGCCTGCATGAATGAAGGGAATGAGACATTGCAGCAGTTATTCACAGAGCTGAGCATGGCGGGTGGGTGGGGAGTGGCTCTTTTTGGAGAGGGAGATGATTTGACATCTTAGATGACTTAGGGGTATCATTTTTCAACTAAAGCATTCACTTAGCTGCTATCGTTCAGGTCATTTGTATTCATTCAATTTTCCATCTAGCAAGGTAACCACTTTTAATTTTCATATGTAAAATAGATAAATGTAGTTTTTATTTAGGGGATTGTATCCTGAATGAAACCCAGTATCTTACACCATTAATTGCTCCATTTAAGTTTTGGGAGGGTAAAACAATAACAGTATTTGCATGGTGCTTCATAATTAGTTGAGCATTTTCCAATTCATTGCCTGCAAAGTAACAAGGCAGATATTGGTCCCTCTATTTCATTGATGAGGAAACAAATTTAGAGAGTTGTGTGACTTTTTCTAAATCTTCAGACTCCAAATCTTATGCTCTATTCCTTACAATTCTTTAAAAAGCAATTGAATGGTGGTGGTAGAAAGGTGAGCAGAGTTGTACTGTAATCAAATAGAGATGAGCATAAACAATGGAAGTAAACTGCCAGTTGGAAGAAGGATAATGAGATATCATTCAAAGCTATTAATAACTTTATAGGACAGTGGTTTTCGCATTAGTTGTTTATTTTGTTTTGTTTTGAGACACAGTCTCGCTCTGTTGCCTAGGCTGGAGTGCAGTGGCGTGATCTCGGCTCACTGCAACCTCCATCTCCTGAGTTCAAGCAATTCTCTGCCTCAGCCTCCCTAGTAGCTGGGATTATAGGCACCTGCCACCATGCCCAGGTAATTGTTTTTTTTTTTTGTATTTTTAGTAGAGATGGAGTTTCACCATCTTGGCCAGGCCGGTCTTGAACTCCTGACCTCATGATCCATCCGCCTCAGCCTCCCAAAGTGCTGGGATTACAGGCATGAGCCATCACACCCGGTCCACACTGATTTTTTAGCTGTAGAATGGGTGTCACCACCACCATTGCCTGCAACACATTTGTGTTGATGATTATTTCTTTTTCTCTTTTCTTCTGTTAATGTGGGGAATGTCAGAGCTCAATTTTCTAATCTTAATCTTGCATTCCTGGAATAAACCCAACTTCATGGTTATGTATTACTATATATTGCTGGATTTGATTCATGATTATTCTATGTATTGTTTTACACCTGTGTTCATGAGAATTACTGACCTATATATTTTTTTCTTACTGTGATATCCTTATTAGGTTTTAGTATCCAGGCTATGTGGCTGTTATCAAAAAAGTTGGCATTTCAACTTTTTCCTTTTTAAAAATATTCTGTAAGATTTCATGTAAGATTGATATTAGTTCTTCCTTAAATAGTAGGAAGAATATGCTGGTGAAGTCATCTGGGCCTGTAATTTTCTTTTGGAAAATATTATAAATTATGAATTAAAAATTTTTAAGTGCATATATTAATAATAACCTTCAACTTTTCTATTTCTTCTTGTGTCAGTTTTGCTGATTTGTGTCAGTTTTGCTAATTTGTGTTTTTCAAGTCATGTTTTAGTTAGGGTTCTCCAAAGAGACAGAACTGATAGGAGATGTGTATATGCATACATATGTGTACACCCATACACACACGAACACACACACACATACACACACACACACAGAAGAAGGGAATGATTAGGAGTATTTGCTCACTTGGTTAATGAGGCTGAGGCTGAGAAGTACCACAGTCTGCCACCTGCAAGCAGGAGAACCAGGGGAAGCCAGCAGCATGGCTCAGTCCAAGTCCAGAGGCCTCAGAACCAAGGAAACCAATTGTGTAGCTCTCAGTCTGATGCTGAAGACCCAAGAGTCCTGGAGATACTGGTGCAATATACAGAGTTCAAAAGCCAGAGAACGTGGAGTTCTGATGTCCAAGGGCAGGAGAAGAAAGGCATCCTGGCTCCAGCAGAGAGAGCAAGTAAAAATTTGTTCTTTTTTCACCTTTCTGTTATACCTCTGGGTCCTCAGCCAACTGGATGATATCCATTCACATTGAGAATGGATCTTCCCCATTCAGTCCCCTGACCTATATGCCAGTCTCCTGCAGAAACACCCTTCCAGATATACCTGGAGCAGCCCAATCTTTCCAGTCAAATGCTAAACCACCTGGTTTCCCTTCCAGCAGAAGAGCAATGAGCTTAGTGGTTACTCAGACACTGAAAATAATAAATGTGATAATTAAGGACAAATGATGCTTTGCCAGCTATCTGAGTACCCCTTAATCCAAGCAAGTTTGACACCCAAAATCAATCACTGTCCATTTTATTTAAAATTTCTATGTAATGGTATGAAGTTGCTTATAACATCTTCTTTCTCTCTTTTTAATATCTCTAAGGTCTTGAGTGATGGCTGTCTTTTCATTCTTCATATTTGTAATTAGTTATTTCTCTTTTTATTTTAATCAAAATTGCCAGGGTTGAATCAGTCTTATTGGTCTTTTCAAAAAAGTCAATTGTTGGCTTTTGTGATTTTTTTTCTCTAGCATGAAATTATTCTTACCTTATTAATTTATGTTCTTACTTTAATTGCTTTCTTCTTTCTTTTTTTTTTTTTTTCCTAAGACAGAGTCTTGCTCTGCTGCCCAGGCTGGAGTGCAGTGGCATGATCACAGCTCACTGCAGCCTTCACCTCCCAGGCTCAAGCGATCCTCCCACCTCAGCCTCCTGATTAGCTGGGACAACAGGCACACACCACCAGACCTAGCTAATTTTTGTATTTTTTGTAGAGGCAAGGTTTCACCATGTTGCCCAGCATGGTCTGGAACTTCTGGGCTCAAGCAATCCACTCACCTTGGCCTTCCAAAGCGCTGGGATTCTAGGCATGAGCCACAGTACCTGGTTTTAATTGCTTTCTTCTTGCTGATATTTGTCAGTTTAATTTACTGTTATTTTATTTTAATTTCTTGTGATACATTCTTATATCACAATTTTTCCACTTTCTTCTTGTCTAATACATATGTAGATATATTAAGTTGATAACTTTCTCTTTAAGCATGACTTCAGCTGCATTATACAATAATTCATATTTTCATTGTCATCAGCTTAAAATATTTCCTAACTTCTGTTCTAAGCTTTTCTTTAATCCATGGGTTATATGGAAAATAATTTCTTAGTCTGAAACATTTGGGAATCTTCTAAATTATCTTTTTTTGTTCGTGATGTCTAGGCTAATTTCACTGTAGTGAAACACAGGTTCTAGATCATTCAAGCCTTTGATATTTATTGAGTTTTTTAAATGACTCATCATATAATCAATTTTTGATAAATGTTCTACATACATCTTAAAAGAAAGTTCATTCTGCACTTATTAAGTGTAGTGTTAAGTACATGTAGAGTAGGTCAAATTTGTCAATTGTGTTGTCAAATATTTCATATCTCTGCATCTTTTTGCCTGACTCTTTTATCATTTACTAAGAGAGAAACATTAAAATCTCCCAGTCTGTGGATTTATTTTATTTTATTTTATTTTATTTAACTTTTGGAGCTATGTTGCTAGGTGTAAGTAATTAAAAATTTTTTTTCTCCCTGGAAGATCAACTCTTTTATAATCTTTAAATGTCTTTATTTCTATTAATGCTGTTCATCTAATTTGTTTGATATTAGTACAACCATACCTGCTCTATTTTGGTTAATGCTTATATGATATATCTTTTCCAATCATTTTATTTCAAACATCTCTGTGTACTTAAATTTTCCATATTTAAATATGCAAGCATAATATAGTTGTTTTAAAAAATGTAGTCTATTAATCTTTGCCTTTTAATTGGAGAATTTAGTAATTTATATTTATTGTAATTACTAGTTTAGCTCATTTATACTAAATGTAATTATTACCATATTTGGGTCATAGATATAAATATATCACATTACTATCTGTATTCTATTTGTTCTTTCTCTTTTCTGTTTGTTATTTTTGTTATTCTGGTTGTTTTGGATTTGGGAACCTTCTAATTTTAGACACATTTTCACTTCTGCTTCACAGTTGCCTCATGCATGATTTCAATTCCTAAGAGTTTCTGGAGTTTAGTGATATAAACTAGTAATAATAAAAGTTTTATTTATTTTTTTTTTTGAGACAGAGTCTCCCTCTGTCACCAGGTTGGAGTGCAGTGGCGTAATCTCAGCATACTGCAACCTCTGCCTCCTGGGTTCAAGCGATTCTGCTGCCTCACCTTCCTAAGTAGTTGGGACTACAGGCATGCACCACCATGCCCGGCTAACTTTTGTACTTTTAGTAGAGACTGGGTTTTGCCATGTTGGCCAGGATGGTCTCTATCTCTTGACTGTGATCCGCCCACCTCAGCCTCCCAAAGTGCTGGGATTACAGGCGTGAGCCACCGCGCCAGGCCATAATAAGTTTTTTATTTCATCTCCTCCCTCTGTTAGCTAGTTATTATTGTTTGGACGAACGGAGGCAAGATGGCGCAGTTCCGGGTTCTTCACTGTCAACTTTCCTGCGCCCGGTAAAGGCACCGGTCGACTGCGCAGGCGCAACCCGACCTCCGACGGAGAAAAACCGGAACCCGCCTAGCCACGCCTACCGCCCGGCCCCCGACCCACCTATGTCCCGCCCACTGCCCTCCCACTCCCAGGCCCAGGACATAAAAGCCGCTCCAGGGGGGCGTGCTGCGCGCACTTCCTCAGCCCTCAATCCTGTTGGGACTGTAGGAACTCCGCCCGAGAGCTCCACTGGGTGACTCCTCCAGCCTCCCCTGCTGGAGACTGACCGACCTCACCCCTCCCCCACACCTTCTTTCCTGAAGCTGGGGGACCAAAATAAATGTGCAGTTTTGCTCCTAGCCTTGCCTACTTGCTGGTCATTTAATACTCGCCCTGGTTTCCTGGAAAGCAAATCAGTTTCCTAGAAAGCAAATCAGCTGGTGCCAAAACCCGGGAGGAGACCCCTCCTCTCCTCAGGCCTCTGAGGATTGAGGAACCTCCTCCTGCTTCCACACCGCGGATGGACCAGGACCTG
>NW_016816079.1:0-3189 GCF_001698545.2 Rhinopithecus bieti
GGCTTTGTTTACCTACTTAAGCCTCAGCAATGACAGGCGCCCTTTCCCCAGCCTCGCTGCTGCCTTGCAGTTAGATTGTTGCAGACTGCTGTGTTAACAATGAAGGAGGCTCCGTTGGCGTGGGACCCTCCTCGCCAGGTGAGGGATATATTCTTCTGGTGTGTCCGTTGCTTAAAGCGTGGTATTGGGGTGGGAGTTGCCCGATATTCCAGGTGTTGTGTGTCTCAGTTCCCCTGGCTAGGAAAAGGGATTCCCTTCCCCTTGCACTTCCCAGGCAAGGCGATGCCTCGCCCTGCTTCAGCTCTCGCTGGTCAGGCTCCAGCCACTGACCAGCACCGATTGTCTGGCACTCCCTAGTGAGATGACCCCAGTACCTCAGTTGAAAATGCAGAAATCACCGGTCTTTTGTGTTGCTCACCCTGGGAGTTGGAGACTGGAGCTGTTCCTATTTGGCCATCTTGCTCCGCCCCTATGCTGCATTTCTTTTCCGTTTAACAAATTGAATTAGCCCCATGTTCAGGAAAAGTTGTGATTGTAGGGAGGATGAAGCCCATTTGCCAGTCAAATGTAAATGATGAGTCTTTAAAATTCTTCACCCCCTTTTCCTTTAAAATATCAGCTTATTCCATGATGTATATGGACATTATTTCTCTTTTCTGAATATAATGGCTTTCACAGGCAGCTGATTGCCTTGTTATTTAGTAAATTGTAATGAAGACATCCTAGACTAAGGAAAATAAGATACGGATCTTTGTTTTTGATCATCCTAGATATTACCTCACTGTGCAGGTGGAGATGTTTCTCAAGGAATTACAATTTCTGTTTTTTCCTTTGTTTGTTTGACATAGAATCTTACTCTGTTGCCAAGGCTGAAGTGTTGTGGTTAGTGATGTCTTCCTGCAGTCTTGACCTCCTGGGCTCAAGTGATCCCCCCACCTCACCCTCCCGAGTAGCTGACACTACAAGCGTATGCCACCATGCCCAGCTATTTTTTCCTTCTTTTCTGTAGAGACTTGGCTCTACTGTATTGCCCAGGCTGGTCTGAAACTCCTGGACTCAAGTGATCCTCCTGTCGCAGCCTCCCAAAGTGCTAGGATTACGTAAATGAGCCACCACACCTGGCCCAGTTTCTATTTTTAAATGTGTGGTGGTTCTCCAGAAGATAATGAGTGAGAGAAATCCTTACCTCGAGGACCTCTTGACTAAAAGGAGAGGAAATGAGTAGATAAATGACCACAATGGGTTGAATCAAGTCATTTCCCCTCTGGGAGGAGTGTGCCCACAGCATAGGACCACAGTGTGAAGGTGCACAGACAGATTTTGAGGGGTGTTAGGTGCCAGCACTCTTTGCACACTGCAGTCAAGATGAGGGAATGGGGAGGGCTGTGCCTGGCTGGTGAACAACCAGGCTGTGGAGCACTGCCAGCTTGCCCCAAGTCCTAGCACCTGCTCACAGCCTCCTGGCACTAGTAGTGGAAATGGTTGCAGAAAGCAACCAGTGAGAGATACTTTGAATTTTCCATCTGCCACACAGAGAAGGTGAGAGAGGCTTGCAAATGTAATAGCATCCAGTCCTATTTTTACTTGGGCATGGAAAGTTGAGGTTTTCCTTTTGATTGAGTTTTGTGAAGTCAGCATGAATCGGCCTTCGGTTCCCTCCCTCCAGATCCTATTCTGCCTCAGAACGATGTCCCTAGAGTTGTCAAATTCATAGAGACAGAAAAGGAAGTGTGATTGCCAGGGGCTGGGAGAGGGGATGGAGGTTTTAGCATTTAATGGGGACAGAGTTTCACCTTGGGGAGAGGAACAAGTTCTGGACATGGATGGTGGTGATGGCTGTACAACAATGTGAATGTACCAAATGCCACAGAATTGTACACTGAGAAATCATTAAAACAGTAAATGTTATATTGTAGGCGTTTTACCATGTACAACCATAGTTATTCTTTTTCAAATGGTAAGAAGCCATTCAATGATTTTAGAGTTGTGTTTTGGCAAAGCTCCTGTGCAGATGAGGTAGAAAGCCTGTGGTGAGTAGACACAAATGTGGGTTTTCACGTAAGTGTTTGGATAAGTGCATCTCCCCTAGCTCCAACAGGATCACACACCCTATCAGGGAAGACAGCTGTCTCTTGTGACCCCCAAGCACCTGGGTCCTGGGGACTTGGGCCCAGTGTCATGGGCAAGTTTGAGTCAGGTCAGGAGTGCCTTGCACCACACCTGCTCTCCTGAGTCGGTTTCTGCACCACTTCTGCACGGTGGACCTTTCATCTCCATGGCATAGTCGATACAAGAATACAGGGAAATTCTCACTCTCTCCTTTCTAGAGGATTCCTTAGAGGGTAGACTGTAAGAGCAAGACTTTAATATTTCAGATTATTGGACAGCGACAACATCAACAGAAACTTACTGCCTTATTGTTGAATGAATAAGGCAAAATGAATCCATTTTTCATGTGAGTTATTTAAAAGAAGTATACTTTTTCTATTCTTATTTGTGAAGGATTTGAAAACTGAAACTCTTTCCCAGTTTTCATATCATTTGCACTTTTATGTTGGTCTTGTGTAGAGGAGAAGCTGGGACCTTAGAAAGAATTCACAGCAATAAAAATGGTAGGATAAGCTAAAATAAAATAATTGGCCATGTACAGTGGCTCACACCTGTGAGCTCAGTACTTTGAGAGGCTAAGGCAAGAGGATTGCTTAAGGAAGAAGTTCGAGATCAGCTTAGGCAACAGAGGGAGACCTTGTCTCTACAAAACATTTTAAAAAATTACTGGGCATGGTGGCATGCACCTGTAGTCCCAGCTATTCGGGAGGCTGAGTCTGGGGAATCATTTGAGCTCAGAAGGGAATCATTGAGCTCATGATTGCTCAACTCTACTCCAGCCTGCATCACAGAGCAAGACCCTGTCTCAAAACAATAATGATAATAATAATAATAATCTATATTTAAGTTTTAAAATTAATAGCACCAAAGTACTTTAACAGAATTTTCTTTATGCATTGTGTTTTAGAAAGAGCCGTGTGTTTAAGTGTCCTCCATTATTTTTTAAAATATTGATTTAAAATTGTGTGATACAGTATTTTTAAAATCTTGTTTTAATTCAGGTTGTTTCGATACTCAGCTTTAATGTCTATATATATCCAGAGAGAAGTTCATGATTGCCCAATTTTTTTTTTTTTTTTT
>NW_016816079.1:3792-8683 GCF_001698545.2 Rhinopithecus bieti
GGATCAGGGAACTGCTGATGTAAAATGAATTTAGAGGTATTCCTTCCAGTTTCCTGAAAAATCTGTTTAGAATTGGCATTCTTTTTTTTTCTTGGGAAGTTGGTAAATTTACCAGCGAGGCCATCTGATCCTAGATGTGGGAAGGTTTTTAACTACAAATTCAATTCCTTTCATAGGCAGAAGGCCATTCAGGTTATTCGTGGCTTCTTGAGGGAGTTTTATATCTTTAAAGAATTATCTCATTTCATCTAAATGGTCAAATGTGTTACCATTAATCCTGTAATAATTAAGTTTTTATCTTTTTTTTGATGTTGGGATCTGTAGTCATGTCCCCTCTCCCCCTGCTATTGTTGGTACATTTGGATCTTCTTTATTTTTTGATCAGCTTAGCTAGAAGTCTAGTAATTTAATTTCTCTTTTCAAAGAACTCACTTTTGATTTAGTTGGTTTTCTGTATTCTACTATTTCATTGATTTTCTCTCTTTTTATTCTTTCCTTCCTTTTATTTGTTTTGGGTCTAATTTGCTCTTTTACTTCACTTTCTTGGGGTAAAAGCTTAAATCACTAAGCTTTGTTTAAGGTGTTTAAAGTGTCAACTTAGATCACTTATTTGAGACCTTATTGTTTAACATATCAATCAATGCCATCAGTTTTCCTCTAAACAGTGTTTTAGCTACATCTCAGAAATTTTGATAGTTTTTGGTTCTCTACAAAATACTACCTAGTTTCCCTTTGTGATTTCATCTTTGACAAATGCCTTACATAAAAGTGTAACATCCAAATATTTCTGGCTTTCCAAATTCCTTTCTGTTATTAATGTCTATTTTAATTCTATCATCATTATAGAAGGTATTCTGTCTGATTTTAAGTATTTTATATTTTTGAGAATTGTTTTCTTGTTTATAATAGGATCTTTCTTATTGAGTGTTCCGTGTGCACTTAAAAATAATGTGGATTTTGCTGTTGTTGGGAGAAATATTGTGTGAACATCAGTAAGGTCAGG
Organism: Rhinopithecus bieti; assembly: GCF_001698545.2. NCBI lineage: Eukaryota > Metazoa > Chordata > Mammalia > Primates > Cercopithecidae > Rhinopithecus > Rhinopithecus bieti. Next base: position 4,796 of record NW_016816079.1, read on the forward strand.
TTGCTTGACAGTGGTTCTGAAGTCTGCTATATTACTTCTTTTCTAATTGTTATATCAATTTTTCATAGAGGAGTTTTAAACTTTCTTCTACGTTTGTGTTTATTCAGTGCTATTAGTTTTTGCTTTATACATTTTGAATCAATGTATCTGGTTTTGGTGTTATTTAAGATTATATTTAGGATTATAAATAGTCTTATTGATGAACTGACATATTTCTGATTATGAAATGTCCCTATTTATCTCTGATGATAGTCATTCATTGTTCCAAAGACTCACCTGTTAGGTGCTGCAGTATTTGTCTGTTGCCTTACTTTGAATGGCTTTAGTAGTTTGGAAAAAATGACTATGTTGATTCTTTTGTGTAACAATTGATAAAGTAAGGACATTAGGTTGTGATATTATTAAAATAGACATGATCACATGACGATTTAAAATAAAATTTTAGACAAACCATCACAACTTGTGTGGATTTAGATGTTCCCATTGTGCGTCAGCATAAGTTAAAGGTGGTAAGGACTCCTGGTATTTTCAATCCTTTCTGACAACTAGTCCTCTCATAATTGGCTCTATGATGACCTCCATTAATACATGTGGTCCCTGTCATTAATCCGTATGGCTAATGACAATGTGAGGATGCTGTTTTCATGTGGCACATTGCTGTTGATCAGCTGTGTTCAGCAGCTTTCTTTTGTCCCAATCGCTTGTTAAGTAGCGCTACAGCTGTCCCTCAGCCGCAGGCTTCTTCAGTGTCTGGTGGAGGATGTTGTGTGATTATTTCTTCTTCTCAGCAGGATGAGGAATGATTGAAATGTTTACTGCACAGTACAGCGGTTTTGCAGAAAACACCAAAACACAGCCCTTGTGTATTTGCTGCTTTGGAATAAAAATATGATTCAGCAAGGCCCTGCTGTGGGGCGGGCCTTCTTTGTGCCCTGTCCAGATCCCAGGTCTAGTTACCTCCTGGGCCTGCTACCTGTCCTTCTCCACATTTCATAAAGAGGCCCAGCAGACAAAGCAGCAGTGCCTCCCAGTGCACTCCTCTTCTGTTCCTTTGAGAAATGCATCACTCAGCCCCCAACAGCTTTTTTGATTTTTTGGTTTGTTTTATTTTGAGCAGGGATATTTTGGAGCTGACAACCCCTTTTAGACAGTCTGTCCTAGGTCCAAAATTCCTCAAAAGAGGCAGCCTGAGAGTGTGCTGCCACACAGCTGGAGGGACCATCCCTGGAAAAAGGCTTTTTGGTGGAGGCCTTACTCCTCACCACACTTCTTCCCTCCTCCTCCCCAGGATTTGAGAAACCGATGGTCAGAAACAAGCATTCCCTTTGCCCACGCCACCAACTTGGGGTCCGCATCGTTCAAGATGAAGATGAGCTGCCACAAGGAGTTTGTCAGCTTGTTTTCCCATGTCATGCTGGGAGATGACCCCGAAGCTCAGCGTGGCAAGCCAGACCCCGACATCTTCCTAGCTTGTGCACGAGGTTCTCTCCCCCTCCTGCTATGGAGAAGGTAAGCGGGTACTGGTGACTCGGGCGGTGTTCCACGACACATTCCACCACGTAATATCAATGTAGTGTTTGCCAAATGTGAAAAATTGTGGTTTGTGCTATTGAAGGCCACATACCTGGGCTGATTTAAATTTCATTCTTGATTTAAGTCTCCTTATTGAATTCAACTTGACTACAATTGCTTGACGTGGGACATGCCTGAGACCTCCCAGCTAGTAAGTCAGAGAGTCAAGGCTGAGCCTCCAGGTGCAGCTGGAACAGGTCCCAGTGGGAACATGTATCTGCTTCTTATGTCTGGACATGTGTATGTCTACATGCTTGGCATCCTGTTACAAATTCCACTGAAACGTTCATTTTCCCTCAGAATTTCTCCTCATGAAAGAATTATCCCATAGCTTCAGGCTGTAAAGGCTTCCTCTCAGAAACACCATTTTTTCGCTGTTGTTTAACCTTGAGTTATGGTTCCCTATAAAAATGAAGATGGTGCACTCCATACATGAGGTACCAGAATTGATCACGGTATGTTGGCACTTGCATTCAGCACTGTACTTACGAACTGATAAAGACAAGGTAAAACATTTGCCTTCGTAATATGAGCTGCTCCCGTAACTAAGGTAATAAAACTAAAATTCAAGTACAGGTAATTTGTTTTGCAGTGCACTACATTAATGGAAATACGGTGTTCCATGTGGGGCTTTTGGTTTTCATTTTGTTTTCAGATAGGGTCACCGTTTGTTGCCCAGGCCATAGGCAGTAGTGGGACAATCATAGCTCCAACTCCTGGGCTTCAGCATTTCTTCTGCCTCTGCCTCCTAAGTATCTGGGACCACAGGCACACACCACTATGTGTGTGCCAGGTGTGGCAGCTCACACCTGTAATCCCAGCAGTTTGTGATGCTGAGGCAGGAGGATGCTACTGAACTGGAGTTTGAGACCAGCCAGGGCAACATAGCGAGACCCTGTCTCCACAAAAAATTAGCCATGTTTTAACATGTTCATGGAAGCAGTGTGTATCAGTGTGTATGTGGAAACCACATGCTGCCATTGCATGGGACCAGTTATGGTGAAACCCACAAAGCAAGGTCCCTCATGAGCAGGACTTTCTCTCACAAGGTACCCTGCAAAAAGAGGTCTATGGAATGAACTGTTTCAACATCCGGTTGTTCTCATTGACAATGGTTGTTTTAGACTTGTCATAGAAAAATGAACAATCGCATATTTTAAAAGTTATTTAGCTTTCAGAAAGTACTAAAGATTATCCTTAATATTATCTGCATTTACTTACAGAAGAATTTATCTTGCAGAAATGAAACTTTTCCTCTCTTGCTTCTTAGAGACAGTGACACATTTTGGGTTTTCCTCCTATGATGTGCATATTATAATACTGAATGAAGATTTTCCCAAGCTCCTGCCAGGGAAGCAGCCCTTGTTTTGTACTTGGCATTTGTGTCAGGAATACAGGAGGCAGTGGCTAGAAGGCGCATGGACGATCTTGGAGTTCTTCAGTCAAGCCCTGCTGCTTCCTCTTGGCTGCAGTGGGGGTGTGAGCTCACAGGCAGCATGCCTCCAGAGTTCAAGGGCATTCCATTACATCAGCAGTCATTGAAGAGATTTCTGAATCTCTTAGGGGATTGCCTTAGGGAATTATGACATAGCTGTCACCAGGTTAATTAGGTGTAGTAGGCGGTTTTACCCTCATGGTGTCAACAAAGCCACTGAAAAGTTCCAACTGGGTGGAGCCCACTGCAGCTCAGCAAAGCCACTGCAGTCAAACTGCCTCTCTAGATTCCTTCTCTCTGGGCAGGGCATTTCTGAAAAAAGGGCAGCAGCCCCAGTCAGGGGCTTATGGATAAAACCCCCATCTCACTGGGACAGAACAACTGGGAGAAGGGGTGGCTGTGGACACACCTTCAGCCAACTTAAATGTCGCTGCCTGCCGGCTCTGAAGACAGCAGCAGATGTCCCAGGAGTATTTGAGCTCTACTAGGGGACAGACTACCTCCTGAAGTGTGTCCCTCACCCCCTCCCTTCTGATAGGGACACACTTCCCAGCAGGGGTCAACAGACACCTCATACAGAAGAGCTCCAGCTGGCATTGGCAGGTGCCCCTCTGGGATGAAGCACTCAGGAAGGAACAGGCAGCGATTTTTGCTGTTCTATAGCCTCCGCTGGTGATACCCAGGCAAACAGGGTCTAGAATGGACCTCCAGCAAACACCAGCAGACCTGCAGCAGAGGGGACTGTTAGAGGGAAAACTAACTAACAGACAAAAATAGCATCAACATCAACAAAAGGACATCCACTCAGAAACCCCATCCAAAGGAGCCACCAAAATCAAAGACCAAAGGTAGATAAATCCAGGAAGATGAGAAAAAAAAAA
>NW_016816079.1:10409-13461 GCF_001698545.2 Rhinopithecus bieti
CTACCAGAGGTACAAAGAAGAGTTGGTACCATTTCTTCTGAAACTATTATAAGCAAGAGAAAAAGAGGGACTCCTCTCTAACTCATTTTATAAGTCCAACATCATCCTTACATAAAAACCTGGCAGAGACACAACCAAAAAAGAAAATTTTAGCCCTATTTCCCTGATGAACCCCCATGGGAAAATCCTCAATAAAATCCTGGCAAACCGAATCCAGCAGCATGTTAAGAGGCTTATCCACGAAGATCAAGTTGGCTTCGTCCCTGGGATGCAAGGCTGGTTCAGCATACACAAATCAATAAACATAATCCATCACATAAACAGAACCAATGACAAAAACCCTATGATTATCTCGATAAATGCAGAAAAGGCCTTCAATAAAATTCACCCATTCATACTGAAATCTCTCAATAAACTACATGTTGATGGAATGTATCTCAAAATAATAAAAGCTATTTGTAACAAACCCATAGCCAGTGTCATACTGAATGGGCAAAAACTGGAAGCATTCCCTTTGAAAATTGGCACAAGACAGGGATGCCCTCTCTCACCACTCCTATTCAACACAGTATTGGAAGTTCTGGCTAGGGCAATCAGGCAAGAGAAAGAAATAAAGGGTATTTAGATACAAAGAGAGGAAGTCAAATTCTCTCTGTTTGCCAATGACATGATTGTGTATTTAGAAAACCCCATTGTCTCACCAACAAATCTCCTTAAGCTGATAAGCAACTTAAGCCAAGCCTCAAGATACAAAATCAATGTGCAAAAATCACAAACATTCCTATACACCAATGATAGACAAATAGCCAAATCATGAGTAAACGCCTATTCACAATTGCTACAAAGACAATAAAATACCTAGGAATACAACTTACAACAGATATGAAGGAACTCTTCAAGGAGAATTACAAATGATTGCTCAGTGAGATAAGAGAAGACACAAATAATGTAAAAACATTCTGTGCTCATGGATAGGAAGTATCAATATCATGAAAATGGCCATGCTGCCCAAAGTAATTTATAGATTTAGTGCTATACTCACCAAGCTACCATTGACTTTCTTCACAGAATTAGAAAAAACTACATTTCACAGGGAACCAAAAAAGAGCCAGTATATCCAAGGCAATCATGAGCAAAAAGAACAAAGCTAGGGGTATCACACTACCTGAATTCAAACGACAATACAAGTCTACAGTAACCAAAACAGCATTATACTGGTACGCAAACAGATATTTAGACCAATGGAACAGATGCCTCAGAAATAACACAACACATCTACAATCATCTGATCTTTGACAAACCTGACAAAAACAACAATGGGGAAAGGATTCCCTATTTAATAAATGGTGTTAGGAAAATTGGCTAGCTATATGCAGAAAAGTGAAACTGGACCCCTTACACATTATATGAAAAATAACGCAAGATGGATTAAAGACAAATGTAAGGCCTAAACCCATAAAACCCTAGAAGAAAACCTACGCGGTAACATTCAGGACGTAGGCCTGAGCAAAGACCTCATGACTAAAACACCAAAAGCACTGGTACGAAAATGCGAAATTGACAGATGGGATGTGATTAAACTAAAGAGCTTCTGCACGGCAAAATAAACTACTATCAGAGTGATAAGGCAACCTACAGAATGGGAAATAATTTTTGCAATCTATCCACGTGATGAAGTTCTAATATTCAGAATCTAATAATTTAAACAAATTTACAGGATTAAAATCAAAGAACCCCATGAAAAAGTGGGCAAAGGATATGAACAGACACTTCTCAAAAGAAGACATTTATGTGACTAACAAACATTGAAAAAAAGCTCATTAAGATGGATTAGAGACTTAAATGTTAGACCTAATACCANCACAACTACATGGAAACTGAAACTTAACAACCTGTTCCTGAACGACTACTGGGTAAATAATGAAACGAAGGCAGAAATAAATATGTTCCTTGAAACCAATGAGAACAAAGACACAACATACCAGAATCTCTGGGACACATTTAAAGCAGTGTGTAGAGGGTAATTTATAGCACCGGATGCCCACAAGAGAAAACAAGAACGATTCAAAATTGACACACTAGCATCAAAATGAAAAGAACTAGAGAAGCAAGAGCAAACAAATTCAAAAGCTAGCAGAAGACAATAAATAACTAAGATCAGAGCAGAACTGAAGGAGACAGAGAAACGAAAAACCCTTCAAAAAATCAAGGAATCCAGCAGCTAGTATTCTGAAAAGATCAACAAAATAGACTGCTAGCCAGACTAATAAAGAAGAAAAGAGAGAAGACTCAAATAGATGTATTAAAAATGATAAAGGGGATAGGACCACTGATACCACAGAAGTAAAAACTACCATCAGAGAATAATACAAACACTTCTATGCAAATAAACTTCAAAATCTAGAAGAAATGGATAAATTCCTGTATACATACACCCTCCCAAGACTAAACCAGGAAGAAGTTGAATCCCTGAATAAACCAATAACAAATTCTAAAATTGAGGCAGTAACTAATACCCTACCTATCAAGAAAGGATAGGACTGGGCAAATTCAAAGCCAAAACCTACCAGAGGTACAAAGAAGAGTTGGTACCATTTCTTCTGAAACTATTATAAGCAAGAGAAAAGAGGGACTCCTCTCTAACTCATTTTATAAGTCCAACATCATCCTTACATAAAACCTGGCAGAGACACAACCAAAAAAGAAAATTTTAGCCCTATTTCCCTGATGAACCCCATGGGAAAATCCTCAATAAAATCCTGGCAAACCGAATCCAGCAGCATGTTAAGAGGCTTATCCACGAAGATCAAGTTGGCTTCGTCCCTGGGATGCAAGGCTGGTTCAGCATACACAAATCAATAAACATAATCCATCACATAAACAGAACCAATGACAAAACCCTATGATTATCTCGATAAATGCAGAAAAGGCCTTCAATAAAATTCACCCATTCATACTGAAATCTCTCAATAAACTACATGTTGATGGAATGTATCTCAAAATAATAAAAGCTATTTGGAACAAACCCATAGCCAGTGTCATACTGAATGGG
>NW_016816079.1:16343-20018 GCF_001698545.2 Rhinopithecus bieti
AAAAAAAAAAGAAAAAAAAAAAAAGAAAAAAAGCTCATCATTACTGGTCATTATAGAAATGCAAATCAAACCACAATAAGATACCATCTCATGCCAGTTAGAATCACAGTCATTAAAAATTCAGGAAACAACAGATGCTGGAGAGGATGTGGAGAAACAGGAACACTTTTACACTGTTGGTGGGAGTATAGATTAGTTCAGCCATTGTGGAAGACAGTGTGGCAATTCCTCAAGGATCTAGAACTGGATATACCATTTCCCTCAGCAATCCTATTACTGGGTATATACCCAAAGGATTATAATTCATTCTATTATAAAGAGACATGCACACTACTGTTCACAATAGCAAAGACTTGTAGCCAAGCCACATGTCCATCAATGATAGACTGGATTAGGAAAATGAGGAACACAGAATACTATGCAGCCATGAAAAAAGAATGAGTTCATGTCCTTTGCAGGGACATCATGAAGCTGGAAATCATCATTCTCAGCAAACTAACATGAGGACAGAAAAGCAAACACCGCATATTCTCACTTGTAAGTGGGAGCTGAACAATGAGAACATATGGGCACAGGAACAGGAACATCAAGAGTTGCGGTCTAGGGGAAGGATAACATTAGGAGAAATACCTAATGTAGATCACGGTTGATGGGCGTAGCAAACCACCGTGGCACATGTATACCTATACCTGTATAACAAACCTGTATGTTCTGCACATGTATCTGAGAATGTAACATACAATAAATTAAAAATAAATTAAAGCAATTATAAGGCCATCGTCAAAAGTTCCCCAGGACCCACCTTTAGTCTAATGAGCACTCGCTTAGTGAAAGCACCTGGCTGAGGCTGCTGCCTCTGCCAGCACATCCTCTGAAGCCCAGAGACCTGTGGGTAAAGAGCCTCCTTGCACCTAATGCCAGGCCCTGAGACTTGTGAGTGTGAGCACACTCCTTGACTAGCAGAGACTTGAGAGACCAAGCTGGAAGGCACCCTGGGGCTCTCTGTTCTCAGGCACAAAAGTGCCATCTTTATTGTGAAACAAAAATTATGGCATTGCTTACGTATCACTTCTAGTGTTGATACTTATTACAAGTAAAACCATAAATCAGAAATAAATTTTTTAAAGCCTAGCTGTCACTACTTGCATGTTTTAATTTTTTGTTAATCGTGTTTTAGGAGCTGAATTTCAGGGTTTTAAAAAAATTATTTTGTTTTGTTTTCTATTCAGCTTTCAAGTGAGTTAAACTTCACAAATAGGTAGAGCAGACTAATTTCACCAGCCTAAGTTTTGTGTATATTCGGTATCTGTTTTCTTTTAAAATACCCGGATTGAAGTTGTGAGGTAATATTCACAATTTGTAAATAAGGGATGTGGTAGATTCTTCTTTTTTCCTTGGAAACCTGCATTTTTCTTAATAAATAAGGTCTAAGTCCACATAAATAGGTAGACTGGGCTCATTTTTTCATCAACCTTTAGACATTTTGACTCACACCCCGAACTATTATGCTGTATCACCTTGTTAAGAGTACAGTCTTTCAGGCGGTGGTTCATGCCTGTAATACCAGCATTTTGAGAGGCCAGAGTGGAGGAATCACTTGAGTTCAGGACTTGAGACAAGCCTGGGCAACACAGCAAAACCATGTCTACAATAGTAATAAATGTGCCAGGCATATGATGGTTCATGCCGGTTATCTCAGCTACTCAGGAGGCTAAGATGGAGAATCACCTGAGTTTGGGAGACAGAATTTCCTGTGAGCTGAGATCATGCTACTGCTCTCCAGCATGGGTGACAGAGCGAGACTCTGTCTCAAAAGAAAAAGGAAAGGGAGTAGTTTGGGTGATTGTGTGGGAATATGGGTATTCTGTGAAATGCTTTCAGCTCTGCTATAAGCTGAACCATGTTTACATTACTGTGTTGGGGGAGGCAGGTCTACCCAGTGTGACTGAGAAAGACCAAAAGTTCACTCAGACACAAATTAGAACATCAAAGGGGAACTGGGGATGGCACAGGGCCCGAGATGAATGCTCAGAGTTTTTACAGAGAAAGAAGAGAGAGTGGGATTAGCTAACAGGCATGCAGCCAAGACGGAATCAATCCTGAAGACTCTGGAAACAAAGTAGAAAAGTTTCACATGGTGCAGTAGGCATTTGAGCTCACTGAAAGTTCTCAGAAGGACATGTTGGCCATGGTTGTTTTATAACTCAGTGGAGTATGGCGTGGCAGATTAGAAATAGGTGGTAAGGGAGGAGTAAGTGTCAGGTGTGTTTCCAATGTGATTTCCTTCAGGGAACTTATAGTTCAATTAGAAAACATGAGTAATGACAAAACTTAAAGGAGGCTTAGGAGAAAGTGAAATTAATATAAGAAAATGGTCACTGGGCATATTTTCATATCAACTTGTACCAAATTTGAAGAACATTTTTCATCTCTGTAACTCTTTCCTAGATTTAAAAAAAAAGTAAAAAAAAAAAAAAATGTAGCTAGTTAATACATACATATACCTATATATACATATATGTGTATACACATCTCTAATACCTGTGGCTTCATGTGAAACACCCAAAATTTAATCTTCACTTATCGAACATTTCATATTTCCCAAAAGAAGGCATACAGGAGCAGGCAGTCTATCAGTTTGAGCTGTCCTTTGTAACTGGAACTTCTTTTCCTCTGAGAATAATGGAGAACAAATAGCTGTTTATTACTTTTGTCCATTGTAAAGTTATATTTAGGCTGGGCAAGGTGGCTCACGCCTGTAATCTTAAGCTTTGGGAGACTAAGGCGGGTGGATCACTTGACGTCAGGAATTTGAAACTTGCCTGGCCAACCTTGTGAAACCTCATCTCTACTAAAAATATAAAAACTATCTGGGTGTGGTGGTGCACACCTGTAATTCCACCTACTCAGCAGACTGGGGCAAGACAATTGCTTGAACTCAAAAGGCAGAGTTTTCAATGAGTCCATATTGCACCACTGTACTCCAGCCTGGGCAACAGAAGAAGATTCCTTCTCAGGAAACAAAAAAAAAAGGTTAATATTTGGTGACCAGCTGAGCCTTGCTGGGCTTCTGGTTTTTGGGAGATCAGATGTTCCTTGAATCAGCCTCTTACCCTGCAACACTGAGTTAAGGGCACAGCCACACTGGAGCTGCTACAGGGCATGAGGACAGTCACCTACCATTGTTTCATTGTTTGCCATCCTCTGTGGGCCTCATTGCTCCAGCCTCTGGGCTACTTCCTCCTGTTGCCCATAATCACTCAGCAAAATACATGTGGCTCTGGTCCCTTTTCCTTGGTATTATTTCATTGCCCTTTCTCCCTTATTTTGTTATTTGAAAAACCGTAATAATAATAATGGCCTTCACAGATACTCTCCTTACACTTCTTTTCTCTCATTGAACTTGCCTTTGGGCTTGGTGTCTCTCCTGAGTTTCCTGGCATGAGGGTGCTGCCTCTAACCAAATCCCACTGTCAGAGGAATAGTATTTCCTCTACCTTCTTAGGTGCAGTGATTGGGGGTCTATAAATCAAACAAACAAAACACAGACATCAACAGTAAAGGTAGATTTGTATTTACATGCATCCAAGGAGTTCACAGCAAAATGTGACTCAAGGAGGCAATTAGAATTTGCGACTTGTATGTTATCTTTTTTTTTTTTTTTTTTTTTTTTTT
>NW_016816079.1:20493-27250 GCF_001698545.2 Rhinopithecus bieti
AGCCACCGCGCCCGGCCTACATGGATTAGAAAGGAGCAAAAGGATGAGTAGAAGAATAAACGACTTTTAGGAAAAACAAGGGGGCCTTTAGGAGATGGAGGATAAGATAATTTTATGACAACATCTTTTGGGAAAATTTTTCATCCAGGTGTGACAGGTGCTGACTTCTTGTCTTTGGTGATAAGACTCACGCTTTCCTGGTTGTGAAACTCCTGAGCATTGGATGTATGAGGGTAGAGGGCTGAATTCTTCTGGGTAGCTTTCCTTAGAAAGAGAAGAAATTTCTGTTCCTGTACTTGATGCTTACTCTCTTCAGCTGTAATAACCTGTATGCCAACTCTAATAACCCTCATGCCACTGTGGCATGTTCCACAGTCCATAGGTGCCCCATCTGTCTCTTCCAAACACCCGATTGTCACTCCCCTGCCTGTGAATGCCCAGCACCCAGCACCAACAAGAGGCACTCTGCATGCCGAGCACACATGGCATCCTTGTTTCTAAATGATCCTGAGGTGCCCAGACCCTGGTTCTTCAGGTCCTGCCTTTATCCAGCCTGATCAGCCTTACATCCATGTCTGAAACACTAGCCCTGGGGCATCTTGCTTTCCCAGACAACGTTGGTGTCCCTTGGTCTTGTTCCTACGTTAGCTCCCAGGTGCTAAAATTCCTGTTTCTGACTGCATTCTCTCTTCCTCACTTTCCTTCACCTTGGGGGACATTTCATCCTGGCATCTGCCGCTCCTGACTGTGGAGACCACAGACATCCGTCTCCCATGCTCCTCTGCAACGTCTCCCTTTGCTGGCTACACCATGCCCATTCACCCTCATCCACTGCTCCCACTGTTTATCTCTGCACTTCCTCTCAGCCAGGAACTCGGTTCAGCAATCCCCACATGTCAGCATCTGTGTGTGTGCAGGGGTTGTTCTTGGTGATCATCTCACTCTGACCCATCCCCCTGGGTGATCTCATTTTACTACTTGTCGTCACTATGCCTGACTCAAATCTTGGTTTCTGGACAGCTGTGGAGTCCTGGGCCCAGTGGTCTGGAAAGGGGCCTTGGGAAAATCTCATGTAAAAGTTCAGCCAGGCCACACTTACTAGGAGTCTCAATAGAGGTTGTCCTACCTTAAATCTACTCTTGGGGATCCTGCTGCTTGTCTGAGCCCCAGGCTCATGAGTCTGCACTGCCTGAAGTCATGAGCACTTCTGAAAACACGCCAACACTCAGCATTTTTCCACATTCTCCTTCAACCTGCTCCTGTCACTCCAGGCACCCTGGAGTCCCTCAGCCAACCTTGAAGCTTCTCATTGCACAAGAATTCTCTCTCCTCACATGCCATCTGCAGCCAGCAACCTCCTTTATCTATCCACTTCTTAGGTCTTCTCTTCTGAAAACCTCCCTTGTCCTCATTTGTACATTTCTTCTCTTCCTGAATGGAGGCTGTGAGTAGCAGCTACTGTGTTGACTTCAAGGTCCATTCCCAGCCTGAGAACATAGACTCCTCCCCTGTCCCTACACCCAAATCAGAGGCTGTCAATGCACGATATACAGAAGCAGAAGCCAACAGACACAGAAGCCAGTCACTGATTCTGTGGGTAAAGAAACAGATTTGCATCAAGGGACTCAATTCCCCTCCATAAACTTTTATTGAACTTTTTGTGTATGTGCCATTTTATCGCTGAAAGTTGCCATGAAGTGATTTAGCACACAGTGGCATTTAGTTTTAATAATAACCAATGCCATTTCTTACTTAACTAGAATTTAGTAGTTATTTCTGGCTCTTTCATTTTTAGTTCCTAAAAACCATTGGCAAAGAAACCCTACATTCCCAGCTATAGCGTGGCCTTCTATATTAGTCTGTTTTCACGCTTCTAAAAGACATACCTGAGACTGGGTTATTTATATAGGAAAGAGGTTTAATGGACTCACAGTGAGGTTTAATGGACTCACAGTTCCACATGACTGGGGAGGCGTCCCATTATGGTGGAAGGCAAGAAGGAACAAGTCACGTGTTACATGGATGGCAGTAGGCAAAAAGAGAGCTTATGCAGGGAATCTCTCCCTTATTACACCATCATGTCTCATGAGACTTACTATCACAAGAACAGCATGGGACAGACCCGCCCCTATGAATCAGTTAACTCCCACTGGTTCCCATAACGTGAGAATTGTGGGAGCTACAATTCAAGATACCATTTGGGTAGGGACACAGCCAAACCGTATCACCTTCTTCTTTCCCTGTAGTTTTTCCTACAAATGCAGAAGGCACTCCCCTTCTGTGTTATTGCGCAAATCCAATCTGACACCCATTCTCCTGATCCACTTCTCTATCTCCTGCCACTACAGCTGCAGAGACGCTGATAGAGAGGCTGTCTTTTTCACCATCAGTCTCTCCCCATCCCCTTGGGTGCATCATCAGCTTTGATAGGAGGTGGAGCTGTGCTTTGGCCAGGTCACAACACAGTGAGTGTTCTGGCTTCTTGACAGACCCATAGCTGACTGTGTTCCTCCAGACTAGTTTCTAGGGCTTACAGTTGGTGGCAGAATCTCTCTGCTTCTGATGAAGAGCTGCTCATCATTCTTGGGGCACTTGGGGCATTGCTGTGTTGATTTGAAGTTCACTGCCCCACAGAGACCTAGACACAGATTCCTTGCATGTGAATCCCTATACTGTTTTGCAGACTTATGCCAGACCTGAGCCAGTCTTGGGGCACCATGGTCTCTGGGAAAACGCAAATTAGAGGCATGGGGGCCTTCTGCACTCTATCAAAAGCAGAGAAGTGAAGAAATAATTTCACTAAATGCAAGAGAAAAACAGCAAATCTCAGAAGAGAATGAACTTCCTTCCTCCCATAATTACTCTTCATATGTCTTGCTTTCAAATATCTTCTTTATGGTTGACTGAAGAACTTCTAAGATGGCACTGTGCCCTGTGCTTTGTGTGGAGAAAATACTGGTAGATGAATCCCTGTTCCACTATTCCTCTTTTAAAGGCAGATACTTGTCTAACAGTGGAAAATATACCAAAGCTTCATTTCATCAGCAGTGTGTGTGTGAGTGATATATGTTACAGAAAAAGCTCATGTCTTTGGAAATACTTTCCTGCAAAAGGCATCTAATATTGCATCCTCTAAAACAGGAGCCCCCCAGTCCCCTGGCCATGGACCAGTATTGGTCCTGTTAGGAACCAGGCTGCACAGGAGGAAGTGAGCAGGTAGCAAACTGGCATTACCACTTGAGCTCTGTCTCCTGTCAGATCAGAGACAGTATTAGATTCTCACAGGAACATGAACCCTAGTGTGATCTGCAGATGCAAGGGATCTAAGTTGTGTGCTCTGTGTGAGAATCTAATGCCTGATGATCTGAGGTAGAACAGTTTCATCCAAAAACCAGCCCCTTACACTTGCCACTGGTCTAGGAAAAGTTGTCTTCTATAAAGCTGTTTTCTGGTTCCCAAAACGTTGGAGAACACTGCTCTAAATCATATTTTTTTCATTCTTTGACTGTCATTCAAACGCCTTAAAAAATCCATGCCTTGAAATTCCTTGAAACACTTTTAAAAGACTTAGTTACTGTTGATAAAAATGCCACCACCTTACTCGGGCATTTCAGTAGGTTGTGCTTTTTTGGTAACAATATTGTGTTCACTGAGTCTTTTTTGATAGCGAAGGTTTCAGAGAACTAGCCAATAAAAATATAATCTAGTCACTATTTCCCTATACACTGGTACATTAAGTTAGTCCTGCATTACCAGTTCTCTTTTACAATTGTGTCAACTTTCAAAACATTTTAACTAGAAATTATTGCCAATAATTATTGTATGTTTTTGGGCTAAAATGTTTAGCGTGTCACTTAATGTAGTACCATAGATTATTGGCGAATTTGGGCATTGTTTTTCTTCACTGCGATTGAAGGAGAATGGTATGTTGAATACAAAGAACATGTGACCCATAAGTAGCACTAGTACTATTTGTATGTATGACTCCCCACCTTACATTGCATAACAGTGCCGTAGTTGAGGAATCTGCTTTTTAAAAGTGTTTGGACTGGGTTAATTTGCAGTAAAGCCCGTGAACTCTCCCACCCCTGGACATGGTGTACATTTCTTGTACCTTGTACCTTCCTCACCTGATCTGTCCTCCACAATGCTTGTGTACACATTCTCGGACTTGCCCTCACTCAAACTAGAATAGTGAGAATAGCCAGTGAATTCAGCCTCATTATGTTTGGGAGTTTATGCAAGGATCAAGGTGGCATTTCAGATTGTTGTGAAATAGATGGATCACTCAAGAAATAATACCAGGGTAGGTGTCTTGCCAGTGAAGAGGGGGACATAAATCTCAGGGCTCTGACTTTTCTAACTCTAAGGTGAATCCTACTCGGATCAAATATTAACATGTAAAACTTGAGCCAAGTCTCCTTCTGGTGATAGGACATAAGCGAGCTGCGCTAACTCTCCCCTTAAGAACAGTGAGCAAAACTGGACAGAAACTCTTAAGTGTTATTTTGAAGGGATCTGATTACCAACCAGGTAGGGAACAGTGAGGGCCTTTGCCCTTAGAACTGTCCCCAGAATAAGTGGCTAACAGGAGAGAGAAGCCCGTTGTTTTTTGGTTTTGTTTTGTTTTATTTTATTTTTTTGGGAGGTGGGAGTGGGGCAGAATGTCACTCTGTTGCCCAGACTGGAGTGCAGTGGCAGGATCTCAGCTCACTGCAACCTCTACCTCCTGGGTTCAAGTGATTCTCCCACCTTAGCCTTCTGAGTAGCTGGGAGTACAGACATGTGCCACCATAGCCAGCTAATTTTGTAGTTTTAGTAGAGACAGGAAGATTGGCCCTCTTAAGCCCCAGGCCTCAGGCTGTAACCCCAAACCCCATACCCAGGAGTGAGGATGTGCAGTAACAGAATGCTGCCCATGAAACAATGACCAGGCATTAGAAGAGAGGAGGCCACATGATTAAAAAAGAGAGAGGAAATACAGATACCTGATTCTAGATAAAGTGTGAGTTATCAGATTCAGACTTTAAAATAAACACATTTAATATTATAAAGGGGATGAAACATAGATGGAGAAGCTGGGCTGAGCATACTCTACAGCAGAGAAAAGGAGCAAGCCACAAAAGCCACATACAACAGCCCAGCGGAATCTTATCCATTGAGCAAAGGAAGCCAGACATAAAAGCATACCTGAGATGGAAATTCAGTAAGATTAGGCATAGGACCAGGAGAGCAGTCAGCAGTCGCCACCATACCAGGGAATGTACTTCGTGGTTGTCCATCCATTCTCACTGCCAGGCAATTAAAAGAAGTAACCTAAATATCGTTCAATGAGAGAGTTGAGTGAATAATGACTGCATTTGCAAATAGAATGAATGAGGTCAGATCTTTAAGCACTGATATTGAAAGCTGCCCTCAACTTGTCCTCAAGTGATAAATCTCAGGGTGATATGTGTCAGATGATTTCATTTCAGTTGAAGCTAAATGTAGATACTGCCTAAAAATGTATTTTAAAACTTACCAAATTGTTATCAGTGGTTATCTCTGAAGAGTGGGATTTTAGAGGACATTTACTTTCTAAGTCACACATCTGTATATGAGCATGTACACCTGGGCATGTATGGGCTGATACATGTACAGTATGAAGGTGTGTGTATCACATTTTATAAGTAATCAGTCTTTTTGTATGCAGAACAGTATGGTTTTTAAATAAGAACTTGGCAAAGATTCAGTACCACAATTTTATTTAAAGGGACCAGGACATCTCATTTTCACTCAGCTTTGAACAACAGCAGTTCTCAAACATTTGGGTCTCAGGATTCCTTTATGCGCTTAATAATTATTCAGGGTCTGGGCACCGTGGCTCATGCCTGTAATCCCAGCACTTTGGGAGGCTGAGGTAAGAGGATCACTTGAGCACAGGATGTCAAGACCAGCCCAGGGTGCATAGTGAGACCCCATCTCTATTTAAAAAAAAAAAAAAAAAAATAGCCATGCCCAGTGGCAGACACCTATGGCCCTAGTTACTTGAGAGGCAGGAGGATCACCAAACCCAGGAGGCCAAGGCTGCAGTGAGCTGTGTTCACACCATTGCACTCCATTTTGGGAGACAGAGTAAGACCCTGTCTCAAAAAATAGAATAGTCAAATTTAAAAAATATTTATTTAGGATCCATAAAAGGTTTCGTTTATATGGCTTATATATCTTGATATTTACCATGTTAAAAATTAATACCGATATTTTAAAAACATTTCTTTTCAAAAGTATAATACATCCATTACATGGTAAAATACATATTTTTAAGAATAGCTGTATTTCCAAAACAAACAAAAATGCCAGAATGGCACTTTCTTATTGCTACATATTTGCAAATACCTTTAGTGTCTCTCTTTGAATACAAGAAGCTGTATTCTTTTCTTTGATTCTGTATATTTTTGGTATACCTTGGTTGGCTTAAAGTATTTGTTGGAAATCTGGCTTTATACAGAAACTACTTTGAAAAGGAAGGTGGTATTTTAATAGTCTTTTAAGATAATTTTAACTATTTTTCTTTCTTTAGCTCCATTTTTTTTGTGTAGCTGTTTTACTACACCAGAAGTCAACAAGTTTCTTAAGAGTTAGTTGCTATGTGGAAATTGAAACCGTATCAGTGATCTTTTCCTCCTCGTGTATCTTAAAATCTATTACCTAGCTTTAAACTTTTAATGGATCTTATATCAATGAATTATTTTGTAATGTTATGCATTTGTTTATTCAG
>NW_016816079.1:30810-49507 GCF_001698545.2 Rhinopithecus bieti
AAAAGTTCTGCCAGATGCCCAGATCTTAGTAATTATCACTCACTGCCTGTCAGTCATTCCTTGAAATAAACATGAGGCTCCAGGAAAGAAAAACCATGATACAGTGAGGATCTTATTGCGGTGCCAGCAGGGGGAGCACGTGGTTTCCTTGGAGACCAGGGGCTCACCTCCCCATGTGGCAGACGCGCTTTAGGGGCCTTTTTCATCGTCTCACGACATCTTAAAACATTCAACCAACTCAAGGGCTGAGGCTTCATAAAAGTAGAGTGTGTACCACTCAGCGCAGATATTCCCAGGTGGAGCCGCTCTTTAATCTTCCTTCCCGAGTGCCTGCTGTGGGGCAGAGCGCCGCGCTTGCCAGCAGGGCTCCGCCGCTGGCCCTCCTGCATAGGCGGGCCCTGGCTGTGTGGGCTGTTTTTCATGCCGACATTGCATTTGTACTGTGGATACCACTGTCGACACAGCATAGAAAGGTCACCGGTGCTTTAGTATTACTGTGGGTGTAGATTTGACTCTGTGGGCCCCCGGAATGTGCCTCGAGGACTCCCACATTGAAAACAGCTGGCTTTGAGAGTGAGAACAGCAAAGGCGCCTCCGTTACTAGCGGAATTTTCTGGGGAGTCCTCGAAAGGGACAGTGGGAGCTTCAGTACCTGTACATATTATGCCGGCAGGCCTCCGGAAGTCTCCCCGCGGAGCTGGACCTGGTATGGGAATCGGGAGACCTGGTAACTACGCAGTGGCACAGCTGTGCGCCCATGCTCAGGGTGACCTTTCGCAGAATGGTGCCACCAGAGTTGCTTTCCTCTGGCCTGCTTAGAAGGGTACGTTTTTTCAGTAATAGCAGATTCGCAGTTTATTTAGCAAGGTCATTGAAAAATGGGCTCCAACCTCCCTGGTGGCCAGGCAAGTATGTAAGAGCTGGCCTGGAGCTGTCCAAAGGCCGGCAGCCAAGGGATCAGGCAGGGGTTGTGTGCTTTGGTAACATGAGAGCCAGATGGCGGGGGAAGTGGAGTCGTTTAGTGATAGGAGCGTTGCACAGCAATAGGGAACCTTGTTGAACCGTAAGTGGACAAGGCTGCCACCTTCAGTATTTGATACTGCAGAATGTCAGCCTCCAGAGACCAATGCCGTGTGTTGTGAGGGGTATGCTGTTATTCACACGTTCGTCTGTTCGTAAGAAATTTGCACTAGCAGAACAACCTCTTTGATTCTTTTGAAAAGAAAAAAAAAAATGTGGAAGGAACTAGTTTTCTTGAAAACATCTAACCATTAACTTGTTCACTAAATAAGCACATTTGTATTCTAATGCCATAGTTTATTCTAAGGGTTAAGAAAACATGTTTTCTTTAAAAAAGAAAACGTTTTATGTAGTTCATCCACAGCATTATTTGAGCTCCACATCTGTAGTTTAATCATATACTGTTGTACGTCTTCCTGGGAGATGCTGGAAGCCTAGGAGTCGGGTCCCCATACCATTCTCCAAACACAGCTCTCTAAGAGAAAAAAAAGGTTCCAGCATGATGCAGGAGAGGCTGGTGCAAACTCGGACCCTCTGAGCACCTTCAGGGACACAGACTTTGTGTCCAGCTGGTCACGGAAGCACATCTCCCACCTGATTTATCCCTGAATAGGAGTTAGGAGGAGGGTAATCTTTCCCTTCACTCCTATGTCTTCCTTTCCTCTTCCCCACCTCTGTGTATTAATACTGAGAAACCACACGTGAACAATGAAATGACTAGGAACTACTGTTTCTGGTTGTGTTCCCAAGTGAGAATATGGGCTGGTCACAATTTCAGAATATAGAATGCTGTCATTATTTATTTGTCAATAGATATCCAATTCATAGATTTTTGCAGTAATTTAGAAGTGAACTATGTAATAGTTCATAGGCTTCCGAGCACATATCTAACAACCAGGCACTGCAGCTCCCACCTGAAATCCTAGCACTTAGCAAGGCCAAGATAGGCTGATTGTTAGAGCCCAGGAGCTAAAGACTAGCCTGGTCTAAGGGCAAGACCCCATCTCTACAAATACTACACAAAAAAATTAGTCGGGTGTGGTGGTGCTTGCCTGTAGTCCCAGATACTCGGGAGGCTGAAGTGGGAAGATCACCTGAGCCTGTGGAGGTCAAGGCTGCAGGGAGCCATGATTGCACCAGTGCACTCCAGCCTGGGGGACAGAGTGAGACCATATCTCAGAACTAAACAAACAAACAAACAATATTATATGTGTAGCATTTTAAAAACATAATTATCTGGTTTTCCCATAGTTAATGGAATAAAGGGGGAAACTTTATCTCCTTGGACAGTAAGCAGGGTACTTCATATATTCTTTTCTCCCCACATCAGCTGGATAGGTGTGTGAACACATTTCAAAGTATGGTTAGTAATTACTTGATCTTTTCCCAGCCCCTTCAGATAAATTGAATTGAACACCCAAAAGTAATAGTGACAGTATTTTCCTCTGCAATTACAAACACCATTAATCTAATAGAATCTTCATGCGGTACCTGTTTGTGATGTTTTTGTTCCATTTTATTCATTGTGATTCCTGATAAATGCATCACTGCGCAATTAATTTTTCTCATTCTTTATATTCATACACACAGACACATATATCAAACAATGAATTGCTGAAATGACAGGCCAGCAATGACTACTTGTTACCACGTGTGTAACATCTCTTGAAGGTTGCTTTGTAATTCATTTGTACAGTATTGTTGTACCAGTGAAACTGCTAAGTGGTTTCTCTGGTTCCATATGCATTTGTACTTGTGGTTGTGCCTTCACCACATACCAGCAGTGTCAAAGAATGACAGTTTGCGTGAGGCCATCTTAATAGCAGGTAGCATGTAACCAGCCGATCTGAATTAAGTCACTGTTGTACAATGAAACATTTGACACCAAGCCAGGTATTTCAGTGGATGACTTGTATCTTGAATTTCAAATAAATAAATAAATAAATAAATAAATAAATAAATAAATAAATAAATGGTCATACTCCCAAATAATCTTACTAGGCATAAATAATACTGCTTGTGTAGAGGGCACTACCTTAAGAATGGTAAGAGTTTCTTGGTAAATCACTAGTTTTGCTTTTTTGATGTTTCTAAAACACTCACTTACAAGACCAGGTTGCTCCACTGTGACCTCATCTCACCCTCCCCAACTTTTCTTCCCACCGCCCAATAAAACACAAACTTCTCAGCCTTGCTGCCTCCCTCCCTCACTACTTCTGGTTTACTTTTAGGACTTTGTCTTCAGTCTGCCTCCAGTACATGGACAGTGTTTATTTGACTGTGTGTCCATCTCATCCCAACGAGCCTCTCCACACCAGGGTGCTGCCAGTAACTGTCTCTGCCAGATTCTTTCCTCTGCCTGCAATTCTCACCCCACACTTTCCATTTTGCAGTGGCTACATCCATCTGATACAGCTCTGCCTGTCTTTTATGACGTGCCTTTGACCAGACATCCTGAGTCATCTTCCATAAACATAGTCCTTCAAACCCTACCTTCCAGATCCTGGTGAATGGACTGCTTCACTGCTGCATGCCCCAGAGGACCATGTGCCTCAAACAAGGCTCCACAGAGGGCTGGACTTAGCAAGGATTCCCCAGCACATGTCCCCTGCCTTTAAGACTTGAACTCCAAGAGAGCCAGAGAGCTGTCTGCTCTGCTTTTTGTCTTCTGCTTGCCCAAGACAGTACTTTATGTAGGTGTTAGTTTCCTAAAAATATGTCTAACATGCTTGAATTGCTGATAGGTATTGATTAAAGCCTGGCTTCTAATATAAATAATGCATTTCTGATGAATCTCAAAACACAATCAGGAAGCGAAAATGCCATTAATTTGCAATTAATCAATATTCTGGTTAGTAATTGAGATAGTCAGTGGCAAACTCATTAAAATATAAGGTGCTAGTTCTAGTCCTGTCCTGAGCTCCAGTAATTTTTAAACTTCATAGTGAATTTTTTATAACATCTATAAAATGAATCACTCATCATAGTAATAGCTAATAGTGACACAGCATATCCCATCTGCCAAACACCGGGTACCATTAATCCATTCATTTTTCAAATGTGACATTGGAGGGAGTGCATATTTTAAGACTGCTACCTGGAATAGTGTTATTTGTTGGAGATTCATTTGTTTGTTCTCCACATTCTTGTTTGTTCTCCACATTCTTCAGTGTATTAATTGCGTTCCGATGAAATGAGAAGGGCTCGCCGTATGTCCATTATAGATGTGGAAGTGGTGGCATTACGTTGGAAGGTTACAGGTTCATTTGGTGAGGCTTCCAGGTGGAAGGGTTGGGGCTGGAGGATTTTTCACTGTAGTGAAATTGTTGTCCCTCGTGCAGATGTTTCAGCTACTTGCCCCCGTCTGTGAAGCTTGCTTCTCCTAGGTCAAGGGGATGCTCCTTGAGAGGTGGTTTGAGGTAGGTTCTTTCAAAAACTGTTCAAGCTAAGTAAAATTGAGTAGAATTGTCTATGCAGTTGTAACAACTGGCTTTGGGGAGGCGAAAATGAAATCTTACTTTTTATTAATTTATAAAGCACAGGTATACATACAGAAATAATACAATATATCTGTGTTGTTGTAACATGTTACAGGGATTCCTTGCTGGGATAAAATGACTGAAAAAGCTTTTTTGGGGGGTGATAATGAATGAAATGGTTAAGAAACACTGAGTTAGTAATATACTGTATCAGACACGTACTGTGTTAGTAGCCCCAGTAATTCTCAACAGTGGCAGTTAGTGGATTCACAGATGACTTTCTCTTTTTTAAAGGTGTCTAAAGTGGACTGTGTCCCTGTCATTTTGTTTATACTGGGGTGATGAAGTTGTCTCATTTTGTCCAGGCCATCACAGTGTAGCTCTGACAACCCAAATCCTAGGAATCAACCCAGATATCTGGCCACTCCAGTCTAAACTGGAGTTGGCAACAGCTTGAGTGAAATGCCTGTGAGAGGATCACATCTTTGTGACATGCTGTGGGTCTTGGACCAGCTTTTCTTCTAATTAATTCTGAGTGTCCAGAGTCACATCACACATCTTGGTCATAAGCTGCGTTAAAGTGGTATCCCTCATTGTTTTCTAAAACAAAACATTGCTTTCCTATGTAAATGCACAAGGAAGTTGCACCTGAATTCCATACAAATAAAGCAGATGTACCATGGGGTTTGAATCCCTTGACAGATTTTTGTCTCCCAGCCATCAGTAAATTAGGGCATATTCTTTGTTGATACTTGTAACGGGGACATATATGGTTTGCCCTATTAGCTGATGGCCTCTTCACATAACCAGAAGATGTACTTGTTTGGTTTTGTTTTGCTAGTATGATGACCTACAGCTAGGTGTAGTCTGACAACTTTATAGAAGTGCTCCAGTGCTTAACCTTGGACCACTTCCTGGATCCACCATTGACCATTGCCACAATAAATTGCCACAAAGTTAGCATCTTAAAACAGCACTGATTTCCATCTCACAGTTCTGTGGGTCAGAATTCCAGGCATGGCATGGTTAGGTTTTCTGTGTCAAGTGTCACAAGGCTGAAATCATCATGTCATCCAGACTGGGATCCTGCTGGAGTCTCTGGTAAGAATCTGTTTTGAGGCTTATTTAGGTCCTTGGCATATCCCAGTTCCTGACAGTGAGGACTGAGGCCCTATCTTCCTGCTGCTGTCAGTGGGGGCTACACCTTTTCTCCCACAAGCCTCCATCTGGCCCTCACAGGGGGTGCAGCACCTCAGAACTAGCCATGGAGGCAGAGCCCTTCCAAAACCTGTGCTCTCCTTTCTGCAGTGTCTCTCCTGATGCAGCTGCAGAAAGATCACTGCTTCTAGAGGAAGATTTGATTAGATTAGACCCACCCAGATAATCCAGGGTACTCTCATCCTCTAATCTTGATGATATCGGCAAAGCCCTGTTGAGCCTTCAGGAGCTACATGTAGGGTCCTGGGAGTTGAGGTGTGGGTATCTTCAGGGGCTGTACTACCTCCCACAGAGCTTGTTCTCATCTCCAGTTTCCTCAGTGATGCCTAAGAATGTTAGGGTTCATTAAAATTATTTTTGATATAACAAGAGAACTTCTCCCAGCCACTATCCCTAGGGTTTTCCTCCCTCACATCCTTTGTTTCTTCTGGAATGTTCTCTAGGGGTTTCTGTCTCTTGATTCTTCCAGAGCCTGACAGCATGCCATCTGCTTCCTGATGCTAAGCTGCTTTCCCCAGCCATTGAGATGTCTTGTACATGAGAAGGCAGGTGGTAGCCTTCAGATGAGGATTCAGCTGATAAGGAGAATCAGTTGGTGAATGTGAATTAGAGCTCACTTAATGCCCCCTCTTTTAAGACAGGGAGAATCTGAGTCAGAAGCTGACATAATTTAAATCTATAAGGAGGCAAACCAGTGGGCGCTTGAAGCATTCTTATCCCACCTATTGTCAGCTTAGAGGATAAAAGCTAATGTCATGCAGTATTTAATATTTATTATTTTTTCCTTCTATTAAAAAAGTGTGGTATATTATTGTTGCTGCTGTATTGTTTGAAAGTAAATCATATTTCCCTTATTTATTTTGCTTGTAGCTGCCAGGAACTCTGGTATGTGACCAGTCAGGTTTATAGTAAGGAAACTGGAGGACCACTGGAAACTTCAGTGCCGGAGAGTATTGTGTGTGTGTGTGGTTCTTACATCACCTTCTTTTTCTTTTTTCTCTCTCTCTTTTTTTTTTTTTTTGAGATGGTGTCTCACTCTATTGTGCAGGATGAAGGTCAGTGGTACAAATTTGGCTCACCAGAGCCTTCACCTCCCAGGTTCAAGTAATTCTCATGCCATAGCCTCCCAAGTAGGTGGGATTACAGATGTGTGCTACCACTCCCAGCTAATTTTTTTTTTTTTTTTTGTATTTAAGCAGAGACGGGGTTTCATACATGTTGGCCAGGATGGTCTCAAACTCCTGGCCACGTGTGTTCCACCCACCTCAGCCTCTCAAAGTTTTGGGATTATAGATATGAGCCACCACACCCAACCCAACTTCATCTTCATGAGCTTCTGTGGGTCAGTCCATAAGCAGCAGGAAATCTAGAGCTTAGTACTTGGATTATATGTAGAAAAACATAGGTTTGGGGTCAGCATGGAACCTTTTTTAACAAATAGCCCCACAAGCAAACCCAGGGACAGCCTTGGAAACTCAGGTTTATGGCTGATACTCTGTGAGACCTTTTTCAGCCTTAGTGGACCCTGGTTCTCTTCCCGACGGTGTTGTACCCTCCTGCAGGGCCTGATTCCTTCTGCACAGTGTGCTGTGGCCCACACCATAATGGTTCTACCTCCCGCTGCCCTCAGGCCAGGCCCCACATCCAGCACATTCTAGCTTTTCTCTAGCTTCATGGGCCAGGTTGATCTTCTAGCCCAGGCTCCATCAGAATTTCAGGTTATAGAAAGGAAAGAAAGATGCCTCCCACCTGTTTTCAGGACTGAAAAGATGCTGACATCCCTCTCTAAAGGAAAAAAGAGACAGATGGGCTGCGCCCTGGGTTGCCCTCACAGGTGCCCCAGGGGCCATCTTGTCATGAATGCTCAGCAGAGTCCATTGTCAGGGAGTCTGGGTAGGGGGCTCTCACAGAGCAGGTCCCTTCAGTTCTGAATTAAGGAGTAGCCTCAATGACATGTAAGGAACCATTCATGCAAGAGAATAGGCATTTAAGGTTAAATCTGCCTCCTCTGTCATTATTTACAGATAAGATTCAGAATAGTTCAAGAAAACAGGGCAGATGAATTGCATTTATGTTGACATGAGTCATGCCACCTTTGGATACTTTTTGTGAAAACTTATCCAGAATAGATTCCTTGGAGTGCTGCTTTGCGGGACCTTCATTGATTTGCTCTAAAGATCGGTGTCCATGCCTGAGAGGCCTCAGTGAAGTTTCACCTACAGAGTTATCCTTCGCAGCACTTCTGGAAACATTCCTGTGTCAATTGTACAAGGCAGGTTCCCAGTCCCTCATTTAATGGGAGGAATCTCATTTTTCTGGAAGATTTCTCTGGACTGCTGTGTCAAGGAATATTCTAGAAACCCCTTACCCCATGAACTTTCTACTAGAAGACGATTTAGAATTGAATGTTAATATAGGCATGAGAGACAAAACATAACATAACATGTGAAAACAACATAAGCCTCACCTGGGACTGCAACACATCTTTGTTTTGGAAACACTGACTTTGCAACCACAGCTATAGACACCGGCTTTTATTTCAGGAGTTAGCAATTAATACATTTGCAGGAAGGAGAATTGAGGGCATCCCTGTGAAAACCAGAAAATAAATCTATCCTGAAGGTTATTGGCTTTGTAGACCTCTCTTCTCCTGTTGAGTAGGTTGCTGGGCCATGTACAATGGTGTTGGGATGGAAAGGACCAAGGAGAGGACCGAAGAGAGGCCAGCTGCCATGTACTCACCACCCAGACCACTCATTAGCTCATTCATCAGCTCATTTAATCATGAAGTGTTTTAATCCCCTCCAGTTCCAATGAATTCCTTAGATGTTTTTCTCTTTGTTTATCAGTTCCCTTTGTAAATGACAGCTTCTTCTACATGGTACCTTTGGAGACGACATGGAAATATTACTCACACAAGCCAGCAAAGTCACTCTCTTTGTGCTGTGATACTCCTGTTTGGTGAAGCCTCCTCTGTAGCTTCTCTCAAAGGCAGGCAAAACATCGCTGTGCTTTTGCTGTCCTAACAGTGTGTAGAGTCATGTTACACAGCAAGCATACCACAAGCAGGTCTCATCTTGAGGCACCTAAATTGTGGTTTTTCCATAATGAAAGTAATGTTGAAAATAAACACAACTTGCTGCTCTACAGGTTAGAGCATTTTAATTCTGTACATGGCTAATCTTCCCTAGTCTTTCTGAAGTCATAGTGTCCCTCTATACGCACAAAATCGTTAGGGACCTCCTGTCACACCTGCGGATCATGAGTCTCATGCAGAAGGCTATGGAAAATGAATTAACACATTTTATTCAATGGAAGTGGAAAAAGAAAATGATTTCTAGTGACCATGTAGAAACTTGAGGTTTGTTTTTGACTCTTAAGACAGTCAGCACCTTTCAGGGCCTTGCTGGGTTTTCATTGCTGTCTGACAGATGGTCAGATGGTGGACATGGTATCTGTACTATTAAAAGAGGAAATCAGGAAGGTTTTTTGAGCTGTCTTGAAGTCTTTTGCTTACCGCTTAATTTACATACATACACTTTGATTTGCATACTAAGAGTGCCCATCGTATACTTTTTATGAATAAAATGACACAGAGAGAATTTGTTAGGAAGCTTTCCTGCCCACCCCATAATGAAGGCGTTAAATCCTAAACTTTTTCAAAGGCATTTCTCTACAGGCGAGAGAATCAATTTAGGGGTACAGTTCATTCATTTACCTGTCTTGTAACTCTAGAGGATTTTGTTTAAACATGTTTATATCAGATTTTCACAGCACTGTTGAGTCAGTAAAGCAGTAGAACTGCCCGTATACAGGAGATACTGGCCCCCTCATCAGCACTATTACTTAAGGCAATGCAGCACAGCATCTAGCTTACTTGTAGGTAGGTGAATACAGCAGGTGGATGATTGGATGAAGGAAAGGAGAGCAGCTTGTGGGGGAGACCAACACACTAATTTAGGGCTTCAGCAGAAATTTCTGTTAAGTTAGGTGTGCTTTCCTTTCACGTTTTCCTAAATGATGTGTTCCTTACCCTGCAGATTGATATCCGATGATGCAAAACGATTAAACAGAAGCCTCTCTTTGCTGACCTAAGAAATCTGAAGTTTTTACAATGAAAAGTGCTAAGTACATGTTCAAAGGTGACCTAGTATCACTTTATGCCTAATGATCTTTTCTGTGATGAATTTAAGTGCTGTGTACTGGAGAATTAGCACAAATTACCTTTTCAAATAAGGGTAAGGCTGAAGTGACAAGCTTGTCTCCACTAGGCTTAACAAATACAGTTCTCTCTTAGAATACAGCACTTTAAAGTTGCAGAAGTTCTGAGAGCTTGAGTGTCATTCAAACTGCAAGGTACCCTGTTCACCAAGTAATTCAGATTCAGAAAAGTCAAGGACAGATATATGCAGTGATGTGTGCAAGGATTCACAGCTGGGAGTTTTTAGTACATCTCCACAATGATAACCCTTTGCTGCCTTCCTTGATCACTTTTGCTAATCTGAATTTCACTCAGGATCATGGCAGGACCTTGGAGTATCTTTGTAATTGCTGAAGGGTACACCAAATATGTATAGAGAAACCATGCTTAGAAAAGACTTTAAGACGGAAGTAGAATTTTGGGAAATAGAAATTCCAGTGAATGGTGTTAATTTATATAGCATACAGAGAAGAGTAACTTCTATCAAGGTAAATAGACCAGTAAGCAAATCCTGAGAGAAGAGGCTGTGCTCTGACAGGCTGGCCACAGCTCTCAGTTTTTAAAAAAGCAGGAGGAACACCTACAGCAGTTCTCTGAGTAGTGGGGAACACTGTGTTTCTCCTTCCAGAAGACTGAAGGTAGTTACACCCGAGAACACAAACTGGAATCACACTGTTTTGTAAGGGAGCCCTTCCTGCCTGGGCAGATTCGCTCCTCTTCAGTTCCATCGCCTCTGAGGTGTTGCTCAGATTCAGGTGCTACTCTGCTAGTAAAAGAATGCATTGCAGCCATGTGGGTCCTGGCAGAATGTGATACTGTAATCTATTTAATTATGCACAGACAGCCAAAGAAGGCTGCGTTATGTCACAGAAGTAAGAACATTTGAAGACCAAATAGTGTTACCCACAATACTGTCAAACTGAAATAGAGGGAAACACAAAAACAAAAAGCAATGTGGTCATCTCAACAGATGTAGAAAAAACATTTTTTAAAAACCCAATCTCCAGCCCTGATTAAAACCCTACAGCCAACTAGGAATAGAAAGGAACTCCTTCAATGAACCTGATAAAGGCCATCTACTAAAAATCTAAAATTGTAGTTAATAGTGAAAACTGGATACTCTTCTTTAAATTTAGAAACAAAATAGAAATGCCCACTTTCCGCATTCTATTCAATGTTTTCCTAGAGATCAGAACTAGTGCAGTAAGAAAATACAAATAGAAGGCACTCAGATTAGAAAGGAGGTGGTAGGTAAAGCCGTCTTTATGCATAGACAGTGTAATCAAAATCCAGTTTGAATAGCCAGAAAAGCTACTAGAAGTATTATAAATTGAGTTTAGCAAAGTGACAGGACACAAGTTCAGTATACAGAAAATCATGTACTGTTTTTATGTACTAGCTGAACAATCAAAATTTAAAGTAATACCGTTTTCAGTAGCATCAGAAATAGGAAATATTCGGGAATAAATTTGAAAGATATGTATAAGACCTGTATCCTGAGAACTACAAAAAAATCTTGAGAGAAATAAAAGGAGATATAAGTAAATGAGGGGATATCAATTGGTCATTCATTGGAAGACATAATAATGTTAAGATATTAAACTTTGAAGAAAAAGAACAACTTTGGAAGACTAATGCGATTTGATTTCAAGCTGTTAGAAAGCTGCAGTAATCGAGAGTGGGATATTGGCGGAAAGACAGACAAGTTAGATTAGTAGAACAACATAGACTCACATATATGCACAACTGATTTTGGCAAAGGTATAAAGCAATTCAGTGAAAAAAAGGATAGTATTTTCAACAAATGGTGCTGGAACAACTGGATATTCATATACAAAAAAATGAACTTCAGTTCATGCCTACAAGTAATACACACAAATATACATACATGCATTGTAATATTACTGAAGATAGATCATAGACCTATATATAAAACCTAAAACTACGTGACTTTGTGAGGCAAACCAAGGGCAAAATTTTAGACCCAAAATATGATCTCACGTATGAATCCATTCTGGGTCAGTGTCTGCTGATGAGTTTTCCTGCTGCTTTGCATGCCTAGACATTTTGATTGGATGCCAAACACTGTGGATCTTCTTTTTAGTACGCCAGATATTTTTATATTCCTGCAAATATATTTGAGTGATCTGCTCACTTTAGGTTAAGTTACTTAGAGACAACTGGCACATTGGAGCCTTGTTATTGCGAATCATTAGGGAGATTCAGAGCAGGACTCAGCCTGGAGCTAAATATTCCCCACTATTCACACAAGACCTTTCTGAGTAGTGTAGCCAAATGGCCCGCAAATTATAAGGTTTTTTTCATTCTGGCTGGTGGAAACAGGCACTTTTCCAGCCCTGTGTGAGCACTATGCACTATTTTCTCTATTTCAGATGGTTCTTTCCCCAGTGGTTTGTGTGCCCTACAACCTACAAGACAGTCACCTGTGTCAAACATGATGCTTACCTTGTTAGTTTCCTGGATCTCAGGGAGCAGTGTCCTTCATGCCCTATTTCTAGAGTCATGAAACCACTTTCATGTATTTTGTTTGTTTTTCTGGTTGTTACCAGTAGGAGAGTTAAGCCAGTCTATGTTACTCCTTCTTGTCCAGAAGAGAAATCCCTCCCTTACTCATAGGTAATACTCCAGAAACAATGGCACACTCTAAATACCCTCATTTCAGAGAGAAAACAATGGAGGCCCAGGGCATTGCAGTAATTCTTCAAGTGAGCAGTTCCTGGCAGTGTCAAATTTTGAACACAGAGGTTCTGGCAGTGGAGGCCAGAATCATACCATGTGCTCCATCATGATTCTCATGTCCTAATACTCTTTGGTCTTAACTGCTCCCATTGCCTTATTGACTGGACTTGTGGATCACTTTGTGATTAAGAATACGACCGACCTCTACAGAGAAAACTTGAGGATACATTTAGTCCATCATGTAGCTACCATGGGAAATGTTACCCTTGCTGTACTCCTAGTTTTAATTTAAACTTTAAATCAAGTCTTTGTCATTTCCAGAGCTCCATTTTCCCAACTCTGTTTCATGAATCCAGAGCCTGAGAAACAGGATGTACTTCATGCAATATTGGTAAGTGCAGACATCTCAAACACATACAGAAGGGTTCTGAGATCTTCATGTGCTGCATCACCTTTGCCCTGAGGACTTCTCTTGGCATGGATAAAACAGCTGTGGACTTTGGACCATGCCCTTCCTTCAGTATGGATTGTTAAACTAGAAGACAGAATTCCTCCTTTATCTCAGTACCCGCAGAAGGAAGGTAAAGGAAAGTACCTACATGGCCCAGATGTTGCTCACAGTTCAGTTTATTAGTGATGAGGATGAAGTGGTTTGAATGATCCAATAAAGCCCAGGACGCTGACAACAGGGAGGGATAAAATGATTTTGTGGGTGGATGAGAAAACCACTTGGGCAAAGAACAATTCGGTCTATAATGCTGTAATTAATTTTGCATAAAATCAGCCATATTATGTTGTCCTGAAAATTAGTAGCCTATCCTTCCCTTGCTTTTATGAGTTTGCAGCAAGT
Source organism: Rhinopithecus bieti (assembly GCF_001698545.2). Taxonomy (NCBI): domain Eukaryota; kingdom Metazoa; phylum Chordata; class Mammalia; order Primates; family Cercopithecidae; genus Rhinopithecus; species Rhinopithecus bieti. Next base: position 44,279 of record NW_016816079.1, read on the forward strand.
CTCAGAAAGTGAGGTAGGATTACAGGCATTTTGTGAATGCAACATTCCACTGAATGTCCTCAAAAATCATACCCAGCTGTTTACTGGTTCCATTCTCAAAATGAATATGCTCATCTGCATTTACAGTTATAGTTTTGACACACACGTATGGATATGTCATGCTCATATTGATAATAAATCACTAAGATATGGATTAATGATAAACCTGAGAGCCCACTCACAAAAGTTTGTGTGTGCATAGGTTTGAGCAAATTTGCAACAACAAACTTTGGCCATTGACACTTCAAAGCGTCACAGTTTAACCAATAGTTCATGACAATTCTACAGAACACATCTTCTCTGGCAGTGTTGAGTAATTGAGATGGCAATGTGGTAGAAACTAAGGGAGCTGCATTAAAGGCATTTGTATGGAGAACACTATACCTATTTTGGTTTCTGAGAGTCTCTAGTCTATAGCAGAAGACGTTTCTTTCAGTTATTTCCAGGTTGCAAAGGAGTTAGATACCAGTTGAGGTGGCTCATTGAGATGATTTTTCTCCCCTATCAGTTTGCTCCAAAGCAAAAACAACTTTCCCATGTACTTGCCATTTCAATAAAAAAGCAACTTTTTTTAAATATAATAAAAGAACATATATTTGAGCAGGAATACGATTTGCAGCTAGAAAAGCTAAAATACAGGGCATGCAGATGCAAAAGACTCTGAGAGCTTCGTCAGGCACTCCTTTCTCCTTAAGACCTCTCTACACATGCTGAAGGTCAGGAGAAGAGCCAGAAAACCCCTGCCCTGTTGATTCCAGCAGACATGCATGTGAATTGGCTGTACCATCCTCAAAACCCTCAGGCTGTCTCTCACTATGGCATGAGGGCACCTCTTGGTGGGCCATCCAAGGTGATGATACAATCCCATGTTCAATTCCCAATACACAGGTGGCATGAGCTAGCCAACTCTGGGATGGGTTCAGACACTGGTATCACCCACACACTTTGCTACACTGACTGGCATCTTGGATGGATAGTGCCAACCATGAGGTTGATATTAAGCATTCAAATAGGAACAGCAGGTCCCTAATTGCATTTCATTTTTTGTTAGAGCATCTCCTTGATGCCACTTTGGACAGGGAACTGGACCTTCCCCGTGTGACGAAGAGCAGCTTCCCATGGAAATGACAAGGGAAATGAATATATCGTCTTAAACCTTCATAAAGATGGTGCTATATGTGGTTATGTGTGTATTACAGACTAACTGTTAAGATTTTAATTGGTCCTGCATCTCACTTCCTGGGTGCTGAAGACATGAGAAGTCTTCACCTTTTGGCATCAGTGATAATAATAAGCGTGAGCAGCCAAACTGTCTGCAGTGGAAGTCAGGGGACCAATGTGAGGTGCTGAGGACAGCTCTGACTCATGGACAAATATTTGCAATTCAGGAAAGAAAGAGCTGAAGGGTAAGTTCTTGCACAAGTAATTGCAGTTTTTACCATTGGAAGTAATGACGGGGTCTGTTCCAAGATAGCTGAATAGGAACAGCTCCATTCTGCAGCTCCTAGCATGATCGATGCAGAAGCAGGTGATTTCTGCATTTCCAACTGAGGTACCTGGCTCATCCGATTGGGACTGGTTGGACAGTGGGTGCAGCCCATCGAGGGTGAGCTGAAGCAGAGCATTGCCTCATCTGGGAAGTTCAAGGGTTGGGGGGATTTCCCTTTCGTAGCCAAGGGAAGCCGTGACAGATGGTGCCTAGAAAAATGGGACACTCCCTCCCAAATACCGCACTTTTCTAATGGTCTTAGCAAATGGCACACCAGGAGATTATATCCCACACTTGGCTCAGCAGGTCCCATGCCCACAGAGCTTTGCTCACTGCTAGCACAGCAGTCTCAGATCAAACTACGAGGCAGCAGCCTGACTGGGGGAGGGGAGTCTACCATTGCTGACTCTTGAGTAATTAAACAAAGTGGACAGGGAAGCTCCAACTGGGCAGAGCCCACCGCAGCTCAACAAGGCCTATTACCTCTGTAGATTCCACCTCTGGGAGCAGGGCATAGCTGAACAAAAGCAGAAACTTCTGCAGTCTTAAACGTCCCTGTCTGATAGCTCTGAAGAAAGCAGTTGTTCTCTCAACATGATATTTGAGTTCTGAGAATGGTCCCTGACCCCACTGTAGCCTAACTGGGAGACACCTGCCAGTAGAGGCCGACTGACACCTCATATATCTGGGTGCCCCTCTGAGATGAAGCTTCTAGAGGCAGGATCAGACAGCTATATTTGGTGTTCTGCAATATTTGCTGTTCTGCAGTCTCTACTGGTGATACCCAGATAAACAGGGTCTGGAATTGACCTCCAGCAAACACCAACAGACCTGCAGCTGAGAGACCTGTTAGAAGGAAAACTAAACAAACAGAAAAGAATAGTATCAACATAACAAAAAGGACATCTACACCACAACTCCATCTGTAGGTCACCAACATCAAAAACCAAAGATAGATAAAACCACAAAGATGGGGAGAAACCAGAGCAGAAAAGCAGAATATTCTAAAAACCACAGCGCCTGTTCTCACCGAAAGGATTACAGCTCCTCACCAGCAATGAAACAAACCGGGATGGAGAATGAGTTGGATGAACTGACAGAAGTAGGCTTCAGAAGGTCGGTAATAACAAATTTCTCCAAGCTAAAGGAGGATGTTCGAACCCATTACAAGGAAGCTAAAAACCTTGAAAAAAGATTAGACAAATGGCTAACTAGAATAAACAGTGTAGAGAAGACCAGAAATGACAGAGCTGAAAACCATGGCACGAGAACTACGCAATGCATGCATAAGCTTCAATAGCCAATTTGATCAGGGGAATAAACAGTATCAGTGATTGAACGTCAAATCAATGAAATACAGTGAAAAGAGAAGTTTAGAGAAAAAACAATAAAAACAAATGAACAAAGCCTCCACAAAATATGGTACTATGTGAAAAGAACAAATCAGTGTTGATTGGTATACCTGAAAGTAAAGGGGAGAATGGAGCCAAGTTGGAAAACGCTCTTCAGTATATTATCCAGGAGAACTTCCCCAACCTAGCAAGTCTGGCCAACATTCAAATTCAGGAAATACAGAGAACATCACAACAGTATTCTTAGAGAAGAGCAATCTGAAGACACGTTATTGTCAGATTGATCAAGGTTGAAATGAAGGAAAAAATGTAAAGGGCAGCCAGAATGAAAGGTCGGGTTACCTACAAAGGGAAGCACATCAGACTAACAGCGGATCTCTCGGCAGAAACTCTACAAGCCAGAAGAGTATGAGGGCCAAAATTCAACCTTGTTAAAGGAAAGAATTTTCAACCCAGACTTTCATTATGAGTGAAACTAAGCTTCTTGACAGAAGGAGAAATAAAATCCTTTATAGACAAGCAATTGCTGATTTTGTCACCACCAGGCCTGCCTTATGAGAGCTCCTGAAGGAAGCACTAAACATGGAAAGGAACAACTGGTATCAGCCACTGCAAGAACATGCCCAATTGTAAAGATCATTAATGCTAGGAAGAAACTGCATCAACTAATGGGCAAAATAAGCAGATAACATAATAATGAGAGGATCAAATTCATACATAACAAAATGTAAATGGGCTAAGTGCCTCAATTAAAAGACACAGACCAGAAAATTGGATAAAGAGTCAAGACCCATCAGTGTGCTGTATTCAGGAGACCCATAATGTCATGTGCAGAGACATACATAGACTCAAAGTAAAGGGATGGAGGAAGATCTACCAAGCAAATGGAAAGCAAAACAAAACAAAACAAAACAACAACAACAAAAAAACCAAACGGGTTGCAATCCTAGTCTCTGATAAAACAGACTTTAAACCAACAAAGATCAATAGAGACAAAGAAGGCCATCACATAATGGTAACGGGATCAATTCGGCAAGAAGAGCTAACTATTCTAAATATATATGCATGCAATATAGGAGCAGCCAGATTCATAAAGCAAGTCCTTAGAGACCTACAAAGAGACTTTGACTCCCACACAAAAATAATGGGAGATTTTAATATCCCACTGTCAATATTAGACAGATCAACGAGACAGATAGTTGACAAGAATATCCAAGACTTGAACTCAGCTCTGAACCAAGCATACCTAATGGACATCTACAGAACTCTCCACCCCAGATCAACAGAATATACATTCTTCTCAGCACCACATCACACTTATTCCAAAATTGACACATAGTTGGAAGTAGAGCACTCCTAGGCATATATAAAAGAACAGAAATGATAAGAAACTGTCTCTCAGACCACAGTACAATCAAATTAGAACTCAGGATTAAGAAACTCACTCAAAACCGCATAACTACATGGAAACTGATCAATCTGCTCCTGAGTGACTACTGGGTAAATAAAAAAATGAGGTCAGAAATAAGATTTTCCTTGAAACCAGTGAGAACAAAGAACGTACCAGAATCTCTTGGACCCATTTGAAACAGTATGTAGAGGGAACTTTGTAGCACCAAATGCCCACAAGAGAAAGCAGGAAAGATCTGATATCAACAACCTAACATTACAATTACAAGAACTAGAGAAGCAGGAGCAAACACATTCAAAAGCTAGCAGAAGGTAAGCAATAAACCAAGATCAAAGCAGAACTGAAGGAGGTAGAGATGAAAAAAACCCTTCAAAAAAAATAAGTGAATCCAGGAGCTGGTTTTTTGAAAAGATCAACAAAATTGATAGACTGCTAGCAAGACTAACAAAGAAGAAAAGAGAGAAGAATCAAATAGACACAATAAAAAATGATACAGGGGATATCACCACTGATTGCACAGAAATACAGACTACCATCAGAGAATACTGTAAACACCTCTATGCAAATAAACTAGAAAAGCTAGAAGAAATGGATACATTCCTGGATACATGAACTCTTACAAGACTACACCAGGAAGAAGTTGAATCTCTGAATAGACCAATAACAGGTTCTGAAATTGAGGCAACAATTAATAACCTACCAATCAAAAAAAGTCCAGAACCATACAGATTCACAGCTGAATTCTACCAGAGGTATAAAGAGGAGTTGGTACCATTCCATCCGTAACAAGTCCAATCAATAGAAAAAGAGGAATCTTCCCTAACTCATTTTATGAGGCCAGCATCATCCTGATACCAAAGTCTGGCAGAAACACAACAACAACAAAAATTTTTAGACCGATATCCCTGATGAGCATCGATGTGAAAATCCTCAATAAA
>NW_016816079.1:49530-60281 GCF_001698545.2 Rhinopithecus bieti
CAAGACTACACCAGGAAGAAGTTGAATCTCTGAATAGACCAATAACAGGTTCTGAAATTGAGGCAACAATTAATAACCTACCAATCAAAAAAAGTCCAGAACCATACAGATTCACAGCTGAATTCTACCAGAGGTATAAAGAGGAGTTGGTACCATTCCATCCGTAACAAGTCCAATCAATAGAAAAGAGGAATCTTCCCTAACTCATTTTATGAGGCCAGCATCATCCTGATACCAAAGTCTGGCAGAAACACAACAACAACAAAAATTTTTAGACCGATATCCCTGATGAGCATCGATGTGAAAATCCTCAATAAAATACAGGCAAACCGAATCCAGCAGCACATCAAGAAGCTTATCCACCAAGATCAAGTCGACTTCATCCCTGAGATGCAAGCCTGGTTCAACATATTCAAATCAGTAAACATAATCTATCACATAAACACAACCAATGCCAAAAACCACATGATTATCTCAATACGTGCAGAAAAGGTCTTTGACAAAATTCAACAGCCTTTCATGCTGAAAACTCTCAGTAAACTAGGTACTGATGGAACATATCTCAAAATACTAAGCTATTTATGACAGACCCCACAGCCAATAACATACTGAATGTGCAAAATACTGGAAGCATTCGCTTTGAAAACTGACACAAGACAGGGATGCCCTCTCACCACTCCTATTCAACATAGTGTTGGAAGTTCTATCCAGGGCAATCAGACAAGAGAAAGAAAGTGTATTCGATTAGGAAAAGAGGAAGTCAAACTTTCCCTGTTTGCAGATGACATGATTGTATATTTAGAAAAGCCCATCATCTCAGCCTTAAATCTCCTTAAACTGATAACCAACTTCAGCAATGTCTCAGGATACAAAGTCAGTGTGCAAAAATCACAGGCATTCCTATACACCAATAACAGACGAACGGAAAGCCAAATCATGAGTGAACTCTCATTCGTAATTGCTATGAAGAAAATAAAATACCTAGGAACCCAACTTAGAAGGGATGTGAAGGACCTGTTCGAGAACAACAAATCACTGCTCAACAAAATAAAAGAGGACACAAACAAATGGAAGAACATTCCATGATCATGGTTAGAAAGAATAAATACTGTGAAAATGTCCATACTGCCCAGGGTAATTTATAGATTCATTACCATCCCCATCAGGCCACCAATTAATTTCTTCACAGAATTGAAAGAAAAATGACTTTAAAGTTCACACGGAACCAAAATAGGAGCCCACATTGCCACGAGAATCCTAAGCAAAATGAACAAAGCTGGAAGAAGCATGCTAGCTGATGTCAAACTATAATGGAAGGCTCCAGTAACCAAAACAGCATGGTACTGGGACCAAAACAGATACATAGACCAATGGAACAGAACAGAGGCCTCAGAAATAGCACCACACATGTACAGCCATCTGATTTTTGACAAACCTGATAAACACAAGAAATGGGGAAATGATTTTCTACTTAACAAATGGTGCTGGGAAAACTGGCTAGCTATATGTAGAAAGCTGAAACTGGATCCCTTCCTTATACCTTATACAAAAATTAATTCAAGGTGGATTAAAGACTTAAATGTTTGATCTAAAACCGTAACAGCCTGAGAAGAAAACCTAGGCAATACCATTCAGGACTTAGGCAAGCCCTAGTATTTCATGACGAAAACACCAAAAGCAATGGGAACAAAAGCCAAAATTGGCAAATGGGATCTAATTAAACTAAAGAGCTTCTACACAGCAGAAGAAATTACCGTCAGAGTGAACAGACAACCTACAGAAGGGAAGAAAATTTTTGCAATCTACCTATCTGACAAAGAACTAATATCCAGAATCTACAAAGAACTTAGAAAAAAAAAAAAAAAAAAAAACGCATTAAAAAGTGGGCAAAGTATGTGAACAGACACTTCTCAAAAGAAGATATTTCTGCAGCAGACACAAGGAAAAATGCTTATCATTACTGGTCATCAGACAGATGCAAATCAAAACCACAGTGAGGTATCATGTCATACCAGTTAGAATGGCTATCATTAAACAATCACCAAACAACAGAGAAATAGGAACAGTTTTACACTGTTGGTGGGAGTGTAAACTAGTTCAACCATTGTGAGAGACAGTGTGGTGATTCCTTAAGGATCTAGAACTAGAAATACTGTTTGATCCAGTGATTCCATTACTGCGTATATACCCACAGGATTGTAAATCATACTGCTATAAAGACACATGCACACATGTGCAAAGACTTGGAACCAACCGAAATGTCCATCAACTTTTGACGGGATTTAAACAACTATGGCGCATGTACCCCATGGAATACTATGCAGCCATAAAAAAGGATGAGTTCATGTCCTTTGCAGGGATATGGATGTAGGTGGAAACCGTCATTCTAAGTAAACTATCGCAGGGATAGAAAACCAAACACCGCATGTTCTCACTCATAGGTGGTAATTGAACAATGAGAACACTTGGACATAGGCCTTGTCTCATCACACACTGGGGCCTGTCATGGGGTGGGGGTTGACGGAGGGATAGCATTAGGAGAAATACCTAATGTAAATGACGAGTTAATGAGTGCAGCATACCAACATGACCCATGTATACCTATGTAACAAACTTGCCCATTGTGCACATGTACTCTAGAACTGTAATAATAATAATAATAATAATAATAATAATAATACAAACACTGTGTTGAACTAAAGAAGCCACACACACCCACATGGTGCATGATTCCATTTTTGAAATGTTCGGAAAATGCAAACTTCTAAGACAACGGATAATAGTGGTTTTCTGAGACTGGGAATGGGAACAAGGATTAACTGTAAGTTCGCATAACGCATCTTACTGGAGTGATGGAAATGTTCTAAAACTGGATTGTGTTGATAACCACACAGATTGATACATTTACTAAAAATCATTAAATTAAAAGAAAAAAGTAATGGCAAAACTTCATTTTACCTGTGCACCAGCCTAAATAGTTGAGTGCAGACTTAGCAAGGTCACTGATTGGTACGTTTTTCAAAAGGCTGATGATCTATGAGTTCCCTTTAAGGAAAGCCTTATTTCCTGGCTCAGTATGGCAGCATCCCATTCAAATGGAAACCATCTCCTATATCCAGAGAAGCTCTAAAAAAAAAAAAAATTCCATTATTTCACCAGTGTCTCAAATAGGCACACACTAGAACTGCCTAAGCGCATATTCCCCCAATTGGTCTCCTCACTATCTCTCCAGCACGTCAGATGTATACAGACCCTCCTTCAACCTCATTTTCCCCAATCTCTGTTTCTCTCTCATTCTTCCTGCATCCTGCCTCCAATACTGTTCCTTTTTTCCCCTAAGACAAATTCCTGAATATTTAAAATATAAATTATCCCAATCTTTCTGAAATTTTCATGTTACATCTGAATTTATTAACCTTGCAGAGGCAAAGGGAAAACATTCCCTTTTGCTCTGAAGTTTTGCTGAAAATCAACTCACAAAAGGCAAAATTAATTGGAGAAAAATCAAACATACTAATGTGGACACAGGGAGCATCACAGTGTCATTAATAGGATGATTACCCAACGCCATGCTCCCAATGGAGTACAGAAGCTTTCATACCATCTTAAGGTTGAATAAAGAACGGAGGCATGCATCGTGGCAACATAGATTAAGGGAGGAGGAGAAGAGGAGGCCAAGCTAGCAGAGGTGGTCTTATTGTATAGATGAAACCTCCTTAGTAGCAGGCCTCAGAGAGAATAGATGGCGAATGTTTCTTTCAGACCTTTAAAGGTGTCAGCCTCTCTGTCCCATCTTTGCTACAGTAGGATGAGGGAGGAGGGTCTCTGAGAAAGCCTGACTGCATTCATGCAGAATTTATCCCCAGATGCAAATCATCCCATGTATGACAGCTTTGCAGGGCTGCTCCTGTGTGCTGGCTCTCTGAACATCGACCTGAAACTATATCAAAGAAATATGTTTAGAAGTAAAATAGTTTTATTTTCTTCATCCTGATAAACATAACAGCTACCTCCTAAATTGACTAGGTTAATATTTTTCAGGAAAAGGGTCCCAATCTAGACCCCAAGAGAGGATTCTTGGATCTTGCACAAGAAAATTTGGGGCAAGTCCACAGTGCAAAGTGAAAGCAAGTTTATTAAGGGAGTAAAGTGGTGAAAGTACAGTGACTCCGTAGATTGAGTAAGGCATTCCAGAAAGTGAAACGGAGGAACATGCGCATCCTAGAGTACAGTGCTTGTTTATATAGAGAATTTAAAAAAGATCGTAGGGAATGTGCTCTGCTACAAGGCTTTATGATAAAGGATTAATTTCTCTTAATTTACTGTATTTTGCAAAAATTGTTTCTATTTTAAACGGCAAAATTAGGAATGCTTCTGTTCTGACGATATGGAAATCAGAACATTTCTGAGTCTCAGACGGTTAGTAAACATTATCAATCTATTTACTTAACCATCTGGAGGCGGGACATCTAATTTTCTGGGAATGCAGGCCCAGTATGTCCCAGGCCCCTTTTCCTAGCCCCTCACTTAAGATGAGTCTTACTGGATTTGAAGGCCTCTGACAGATACAACCCCTCTTGGAAAGGGCGGGAGGATGAAAGGCTGTGAAGAAACAGCAACGTTAAGCATGCCTATAGCATTTTGCATTTACTCAATAAATAACATTTCAAAGGAAAAGACCACATTCCCAATTATGTTCCCAGGGAATCAACCACGTTCATGCTGACCTGAACTCTAAACAATGAATGTTTTGTTTTCTTTAGCTTTTTACAGCAGTTGTTTTCTGCAAAGGCATTAAGTACCAACACATCAACTTTCAAATTTATTTTTCATTTGACCTGTTACCTACATTGTCTTGCTGGGATCGCAGGCTACTCTGCCAGTCACTCTGCTCAGCAGAATGGAATAAACTGTCATTTGAGTGATGTGGTAGTGATCTCCAGCGAAGAACTGTCTCTATCCTGGTGGAGCCAGAGGGAATCTCTGTAAAAAGAGAGCTGTCAGGAATATGTGTCCAGGACTAAAGAGATGAGGCTTTAGAAGAGAAATCCTTGTTAGTTTCCAAAGATAAAATCTGTGGAACTTGCTAATAATATTTATGTAGCACCTAAGTACCAGAAGCTCACAGCTTTTTTCTCCTATAATGACATGGAAACATGTCTCCAGAATGGCTCAGAGGTATCTGTTATCCCCATTTTCTCACAAAGGAAACCAAGATAAAAGGCTTAAAAGGTTTTGCCCAGAGGGACACAGGAGACCTTAGAAGTAGAGTAAGAAGTAGAAGATAATCACTCAGTTTTTACTCTAATGGTGTTGTATTATACAACTCTCTGAAATAAATGCTTTTATGTGCATATTTATATACACAAATCATACACACATGCTTCTATTCTCTAACTGGCACAGTTCCTTGATGTAGTATTCATTTCAAAACAAATAATCTCAATGAAAATACTTTAAGCCTAGTGCAAATGCTAACCTTGATATAAGCACAGGTTCAGAAATCAGACCAAAGCAATCAAGTCTTTTCCTTGGATGCTGTTTCCAGAAGGTAGGGGACTACTCACTTTCTTTTGAAGTTGTGTTAATTATTAAGCCCTTGAAGGATCCAATAAATTATTCTAGAGGAGGTTAAAGTGAACATGCTCAGATGAGGAAAGCCACAGATACAATCCAAGGTAGGAAAGCAATGTACAAAAGCCACAGGGCACTTGCAAAGTGCTGCCTGCCCCCACACATCCCTTCTTCAGGCATTCCCCTGTTTTCAAGCTGTTATAAAGTTCTCTGGTGATGGCATGAGCATGGTGATGTGCATGAGTAGATGGCTATGTTACTGGAGGAAAGAATGGCAGTTTAGGTATGCTTTCATGAAAGAAGGAGGGAAGGAGGGAGGGAAAGATCAAGGGAGGGAGGAAGGAAGGGAAGAGAGAAGGAAGGAAATGACAGCTTACAGTACATTGTTGTGTATTTTCCCTTACCAGACACAGTGTACAAATGCTGTTTGTCATTCTGCACCCTCCATTACTATCTTAAATCGCTGAGCAAAATCCAGAATCAAATGGGCTGCTTCCTAACTGATGCCCATGATTTCATGGAAAGAAGATTCTGTTGTTCTATAAGCAACAAAACTGGAGGGAATAAAGATAATGCAAGAGAACTAGACAGTTCATCTCACTGTGATTAGGACATCCTCAGTGTCTCCAGATGGCCTTGTCTCTCACGGGTTCCTACAAGAGGGAGGAATGTACTCGATTTCTCTACAATTATGTTAATTAATAATCATGGTAGCAACCAAATCCAAATGGCACATTTGCCCTGATTATTATCAACCCAAGATGTTTCTATTGAAGAGCCTTCAGAACCTGGGTTGAACGTAGTGACTGATAGTTGAATGACCAAGGCTTGGCACTGGTTTAGTTGAAGACATTGGATCAGATTCGACTCCAGGTTCTCTGTCATAATGGTGTTCACCCTCTTGTACTGTGCTGTGCTGTATTGAATAAAGGAAAGCATTGAAGTAAACAGTCATCATTCTATGCTCATGGGGGGATGCCAGGAAAGCTAGGCTTGGCATTGAGGGAGGCAGTGGGCTTCAGGCTTGGTTGCACATTACATGAGATCCCAAACATCCTGATGTCCATATCTTACCCCATAACATTACATCAGAATCTTAGTGGATGTGATTCAGCAGGGGTATCTTTTAAAGCACCCCAGGCAGTTCTGGTGTGTGGCCAAGTTCAAGAAACACTCTGGCAATGACTTTGGTCTTTTTTTCAGTGGGCATCTTTTGGTTGGAGATTTATGGCATTGAATCACATGAATCAGATACTGTGTCTCCCATAAGAGGCTCTGGACATCTGCTGACAGACTAGCATGTCAAGTTTAAGACTTGCAAAGGGGCTGTTCATAACAATCTGCCCTTGGATTCAGGACTCCTGGTGCAGCATCCACAGTGTTGCAGCATCCACAGTGGTGCAGTGTCCGTAGTGAATGTGTAACATGGTATTTGGCCAAGATGGTAGAGAGTCTTGGAAATCAAGCTCTGTGAAGAGTGGATGAAGACACAGAGAGTGTTGGGCTCTAGGGACAGAAGATTTTGGTGGAACGTTGAAGTGATGCCTCATGAAACAGGGATGGATTGGCCTTCTCCTACACTAGATGTGAGCAATTTGAGGTGTTTTCTGATTGCTCTAAAAATGCCAGTGCATCCTCAGATATTTCTTAAATGACTGTTCTAGGAAAGATTGCTGGGATGAATTGTGGCTATAGCACTGTCTTGACTTGCATGAATGTTTACCTCCCCTTTTCGTAGTTACTGTGGGGTGGGGTTAGCAAAGACAAAATGCAATATTTTTTTCACCATCACACTAAATTTCAAAGCAGGTGCAGCTCTCTCATGTCTAGTTCCACTCCAAAAGTAGGTAACGTCACCATACCAATGATAGTGCTCACACACATAAAACAACCAATGCATTATATCCTCACATTTGTCCTTCATCTTAAAAGCGCTTGCCAGATTCATTCATATTCCTCTTAGTCTGTTTTATTCAGTCTTTCCATTCTTTCTGTATGGCCACAGAATTAGTCTTTTCTGAATACTGTTAACACCGCCTTCATTTTATCCCAGATTAACTGATGGATGACACATGTTTTCTTCAAATTACCTTAGCTTTTCTTTTGAATCAGAACCATTTTTACATGTTTTCTTCAAACTACCTTTGCTTTTCTTTTGAATCAGAAACGTTTTTTACCATCGTAAGTATCTACCTGGCTTCACTGTTTCACTACTTTCTTAAAATCCTTAGAATTGTCTAATGTCCGTCATGACTTATGATCATAACCCTGTATTCCTTTGAATCACAGTAAGAATATATCAACTAAAGAAATCTTTCTGGAAGTCAACTTCAGAGACAATTTGATGCTCAACATTTACATAACATTTTCATTTCTGTCCGTAGTAGATATTTGTTGACCATTCCAAGTGTTTTCTTTGACATTTCATTTTTAAAGGTGTTTATTTCATGTGTGATAGAGATTACATCTCCCTTAATTAGATCAGACATGACTTTATAAAAATATTTGTCTTATTATTTTCAAGTACTCCTATTTCAGGGTCTACTTTTATCTCAACAATTCCATGAAACCACACATTAGGAAATGTAGATAGTTAAGTAATTTTTTTTTTTCCTAACTGGTGTTTGACTACATTGTAAACTTTCCAGTAAACATTCAAGTATTTTTATTCCTTTTAAATTGTTTATACCTCCTGCCCCAAATGCTATTATCAATATGTCATGATCACAATGTCAGATATTTGAACAAAAACCTTTGAACACACGATTTCCTTAGGCAGAGTGTATTTCTTGATTGACTGTCATCTTAAGGTATGGGTTTGGTTTGTTTCATTTTAAAGCATGGGTTATGGTGAAGAGAGAATACTATTCGAATGATGTCTACTTTTATGTCCGCATTAGTTACTGGCACAGAATTTGCAAGAGACACCCTTAAAGTAAAGCAGTTAGGGAAGCATTTTCCTACATCCAGTGAAAAAATCAGAGACTGAAAAATATTTCTTTGAATGCCAGTGACCTGGACTGTACAGAAAGAATGTGCCCTACGGTAGCCACCCTAGTGTTGACCACAGAGGAGCAACACCTGTTGCTGGGCATTTCCGTGCTGTGCAATGTTCATGCAAATATTAGTTGAACTAAGTTTAGGTTGTGCCAACACTAAGACAGTATCAACTAAGATAAGAAACACCTGACTTAGAGGTGATTCCCTGACCTTATGATTATATGGACAAGATAATACATTACAAAAAATTTTTTTGAGTTAGCATCCTTTGAAACTTCATTATCCATCATAGAGCCATTGTGTACCTATTAGACATTGGAATTTATATGGTTTTCTTGGGTTTTCAAAGAATAAGATAATCATTAATTAGTAATGAAAATCCCCAGAATCCTTTTACATCAGGCAGCAGCATGATGACCTTCATTAAATAGAGGATAGAGATAAAGGACTAATCCTGAAGTCTGTCTGTGCCATCAGTTTTAGAGCTGGCTGCAGGACTTGGACTTTTGTGCCTGTTTTGGTGCCAAATGATTTGCCTGCAAAAGGAACATGAAGAATGATTTAAGCTAAACTCCTCCTACTTGCAGGTCTTATATGGCTGGATCTGGTGAAATTATCAGGGGAGAGGTGGCAAAATGACATCTTCAGGGATGCTTCATTGCTGAATATAACTGAGTAGACAAAGGGCGTTCACTGGGCCATGTTGTTCCAACACACCACATGTGTTAATCACTGTGTATATGTGTCATGCACTGTGTGTCAAACTGGTGTTATATTGCGTCATTTAATCTTGACTGTGACAACTGGGGGAAACCGACCCAAGTTCCCCATATAACTGACATTTACAGGGTTTTTGAATAAACATAGAAATTGACCCATCTGGTCTTAAAACTTGAAACTTAACACTTGCCAGTCATCTGAGTTCCTTAGGAAATGGACCCTCAGCTAAGGGACTGAAATTCACGACATTACCATCAGACAATGAGACACCATGTTGGGAGAAAGCCACCCAAAATCTGACCATAAACCAGCCCCAAAATCTGGCCATAAACAAAATCTCTGCAGCATTGTGACATGTTCATAATGACTCTAATGCCCACACTGGAAGGTTGTGGGTTTATGAGAATGAGGGCAAGGAACACCTGGCCCGCCCAGGGCAGAAAACAGCTTAAAGCCACAAACAATAGCATGAGTGATATATGCCTTAAGGACATACTCCTATTGCAGATAACTGGCCCAATGTATTCCTTTAATTCGGCCCATACCTTTGTTTCCCATAAGGGATAGTTTTAGTTAATTTAATACCTGTAGAAACAGTGGTAATGACTGGCTTGCTGTTAATAAATGTGTGGATAGATCTCTGTTTGGGGCTCTCCGCTCTGAAGGCTGGGAGACCTCTGATTTCCCACTTTACAACTCTATATTTCTGGGTGTGTGTGTCTTTAATTCCTCCAGTGCTGCTGGGTTAGGTCTTCCTGACCAAGCTGGTCTCAGCAACACCAGGCACCTCATTTATCATGATTGCTTCCTCACCCCTCCCTGATTGCTGTTTTCCCTGCATGTAGTTACCTCCCTTCCCAGTTATATAAATTGGTCAGGTGTAATGGTATATGCTTGAGGTCCCAGCGACTTGGGAGGCTGAGGTGGAAAGGTTACTTGAGCCCATGAGATGGACACTACAGTGAGCCATGATTGAGCTACTGGGCTCCAGCCTGGTAACAGAGCCTTGTCACCAAAAAAAAAAAAAAAAAAAAAAAAAAAAAAAAAAATAGTAATAATAATAAGATGGCAAATTTTGATATGTATATTTTGCAATGTCATCATTAAAAAAATTAAAACTTCTGGCGGAGCAAGATGGCCAAATAGGAACAGCTCCAGTCTCCAACTTCCAGCGCGAGCGACACAGAAGACCAGTGATTTCTGCATTTTCAACTGAGGTACTGGGGTCATCTCACTAGGGAGTGCCGGACAATCGGTGCTGGTCAGCTGCTGCAGCCTGACCAGCGAGAGCTGAAGCAGGGCGAGGTATCGCCTCACCTGGAAGCGCAAGGGGAAGGGAATCCGTTTTCCTAGCCAGGGGAACTGAGACACACAATACCTGGAAAATCAGGTAACAACCACCCCAATACTGTGATTTAAGCAAAAGGCACACCAGGAGAGTGTATCCCACACCTGGC
>NW_016816080.1:0-1993 GCF_001698545.2 Rhinopithecus bieti
TGCTCAAGCATTTGTCCTCTGAGTTACAAACAATCCAATTACACACTTTAAGTTATTTTAAAAGGTACAATCCAGGTATTATTGATTATAGTTACCCTACTGTGCTATCACATAGTAGGTCTTATTCATTCTTTCTATTTTTGTGTAGCTATTAACCATCCCCACTTGCCCCCCAGCACCCCCCTACCCTTCCCAGCTTCTGGTGTCCATCCTTCTACTCTCTGTGTCCGTGAGTTCAATTGTTTTGACTTTTAGATCCCACAAATAAGTGAGAACATGTGATGTTTGTCTTTCTGTGCCTAGCTTATTTGTTTTTTTCCAACCATATTCATCTGAGCCACTTCAAACATGGAGTAGGTGAACAGTACAATTTAAGTGTTTGGTTTGACTGATGAGCCCAGGGAAGTATGGAAGAGGAAAGAGAATTGAGGGCATAGGTCAGGAACCATACAACTGAAGTAAGAGAAGGAAGAAAAACAGTTCATGGGAGTCATGGGAAACAATGAAAGGTGACAGGGCCAATGGATGGAGGGTTCTCTTTGGGTAAATGATTGTTAACTTTAGAGTAGTCAGCGGAGAGAGTAGAAAAATTAGGAGGGAGTTATCTAGGACGGGATGTTTGAAACTGACTTTATGAAGAAGAGAAGAAATTGATAATTATGAGGTCTAGGGTATGGCCATGGGAGACAGTGGGCAAGATGTGTGTAGGACAAGACCATTGAGGTACAGAGGTCACAGAACTGAGACATCATCAAGTCATTAACAAGTCATCTAATTATACATGCATTAGAGTTAAGAGAGCCATAGTTTTTAAGCAGTGATAGTGAATTAGAATAACAAGGAGTTGTTGAGTGTCAAAAGACACCAACAACAATGAGAGTTGTGAGTGGTATTTTCTTTCTTTTTTTTTTTTGTTTTTTGTTTTTTGTTTTTTGAGACAGGGTCTTGCTCTGTTGCCTAGGCTAGAGTGCAGTGGCATGATCATGGCTCACTGCAGCCTCAACCTCCAAGGTCTCAAGCGACTCCCCTGCCTTAGCCTCCTGAGTAGCTGGGACCAGAGGTTTGTGCCACCGTGCCTGGGTAATTTGATTTTTTTGTAGAAATAGGATCTTACCATGTTGTCCAGGCTGCTCTTGAACTCCTGAGCTCAAGTGATCCTCCCACCTGGCCTCCCAAAGTGCTGAGATTACAGGCGTGAGCCACAGCACCTGGCCATGAATGGTATTTTCTGATAACCCGTGATTCAAGCCAAGGACTTATTCAGGAGGTGGGAGAGAGATGTTACAGAGGAACATGGAGGACACTCACCCTACTCTCAGGCCCAGTGGTACATGGGGTATATAAGAGAGCAATCACTACTTAGGGGGCTGCAGGGGAAGCTGTGTCCTAAGGATAGAGCTGGTTTCAAACAGAGGAGGAATGTTAGAGGAACTGTGAGCCCCCAAAATTTGAGACAGGTCTTAGTTAATTTAGAAAGTTTATTTTGTCAAGATTGAGGATGTGTGTCCGTGACACAGCCTTAGGAAGTCCTGATGACGTGTGCCCAAGGTGGTCGCAGCACAGTTTGGTTTTATACATTTTAAGGAGACTTGAGACATCAATCAATATGTATAAGAAGTATACTGGTTTTTTCCAGAAAGGTGGAGACAACTTGAAGCAGGGAGGGGGGCTTCCAAGTCACAGGTAGGTGAGAGACAAATGGTTGCATTCTTTTGAGTTTCTGATAAACCTTTCCAAAGGAGGCAATCAAAATATGCATCTATCTCAGAGAGCAGAGGGATGACTTTGAACAGACTGGGAGGCAAATTTGCCCTGAGCAGTTCCCAGCTGAATTTTCCTTTAGTTTAGTGATTTTGGGGACCAAAGATAATTTTTCTTCCACAGAATGAACAGAAGAGTTGAAGATGAAAGATATTTTGCATGAGATGAACCTAAAATTTCAGAAAGCTCAGACCAAGGATATCAAGAGATGAAGAGTGAGAGATGAGATCAG
>NW_016816080.1:4194-21884 GCF_001698545.2 Rhinopithecus bieti
GGGGTTCAGTGAACACCCACGGAACTGGAGGACATTGAATTTCATTTCTCTGAGACTGCTTTACAAATGCTGATGTCATTCGAGGCTTAATGACTTCCTTTGAACAATAAAGGATCACAATATTTCTAATACTCTTCTTTTAGATGTTGAAGTTTCCCCACTGAATATGCATTTGTTGACTGCCTATATCCAAAGAGCTGTGTGAGGAAGTGTGGAAAAATCAAAGAAGACTCAAGAGCAGATTAATAAGATCTGGTATCTCAGGCATCATACATAATTAATATGTCCCTTTTAGGCTTATTAAAAAGCAAGAAATGTTATGGAGGCAAGGTTTGACTAGAGGTGAGATGGCACATGTCTTCGCTGAAGAGCTGTGATTTTTCCTTTAGCAATCATTCACTATGAACGCATGTGCTGGTTCAAAGGAGGAAGGACTCTGGTTTGGCTTTTCTTTGTTTGCCCCATGACGTCCAAATTATCCATCACCACATTATCTCTTTATGTTCTCACGGACCTTTCTTTGTTTGGTGCGATTTGGCCTTTCTTTGGTGCAATTTCAGCAATGCATTAGAGTGGTCACACAGCAAGTGGCTCAGGTGACTTTTTATAATTGCAAAGTAACCCCATTCAAGAGTTCTTTAAGAGGAAGGTCATTAAGTTCTATTTTGTAATAATTCACATTTAGCCACTCATTTAAATGATAATTACAAAGGTATTATGCATTACATCTGAAGTAACAATGCATTAGCTTTGAATTAATAAGAATTATAACTCATAAATCCACAAAGCTTGTTTCATCATGTGTCGGCCCTATTTTTTATTTAGATAATTTTTTCAACAATTTCTCTTGTTTTCTGACTTGACATCTCAACTTGCTTATTTAACGACAAGATGTATGAAGTTTTACATTTAAAATCAAAGTCAAAATCAAAGAAGAAAAAGTTTCGTTTTGTTTGCCTCCTGCAAACAATCTTTTAAAGTATTTAAAATTTTTTTTTGTTTTTAATTTTGTGATAGGGTTTTCCTGTATTGCCTAGGCTGGAGTGCAGTGGTGCAATCATGTCTCAATGTACCCTTGACCTCCTGGGTTCAAGCAATCCTCCTGCCTCAGCCTCCCAAGTAGCTGGGACTGCAGACACGCACCATGATGCCTGGCTAATTTTAAAACTTTTAATAGGAATGGAGTTTCACTATGTTGCCCAGGCTGGTCTCAAACTCCTGGCCTTAAGCCATCCTCCTGCCTTGGCCTCCCAAAGTGCTAGGATTATAAGCATGAACCACTGTGCCTAGTGGAACTTTTAAGGTATTTTTAAGGCAGGTTTTCCATAAACATAAAGGCAATGAAATGTCACATTTCCTTTGTGATGTAACCTGGATATTGTTTCTTTTTTTTCCCTGTATAGATACACACATGAAATACAGGAATATCTGCACAGATATAGAAACAATAATTTTATTAATTGAAACCTTGTTTTATTAAATGCTTTTCAGTTCACATTGGAAGAGAACAATACATAGCATTAATTCTAACCATTAAATGGAAACCACATGTTACAGTTTATTCAATGTAGACAAGCTTCTAGGAATGAAAGACATCAAAATCAAGTCAAAATATTAGCTGAATTACTGAAAAGGTTTATGGATTTTCAGGGTTAGTTTAGTCGCCCCAGAATGGCATCAACAATGAAAGCTTCACCTTATCTTCCTGCTCTGCCACCTTTACCATGTGGCTATTGACCTTATGGTCCCATGATAGCTCCTGCATTTCCAAGCATCACATCCATATTTAAAGGAAGGAGAAAAGGGCAAAGGAGTAAAGACGAGGGAAACATGCTGAGTCTGATTCTTTTAGTAAACTTAATAAGCTAGAGAATCAACCCATTAATTTTTATTTTCTCATTTATTACATCTTATTGGGTAGATTGGTTCTGATGTCTTCTCATAATTACAAAAAACAAAATCTGGGGATGTGAGAAAAGAAAGGAAGGAAAAAGGTAGAATGAATGGTTTGGGGTGGCAGGACACAGTGTATAGCATAATCAGGCTCAGCACAACTTACACAATCATGACATGGACTGTTGGATGAACAAGACTTGAGTCCCCAAATTTACCAGTTCCCCAGGATATGTGTGTGTGTGTGTCTAGAAAAAGCATGAGTTGGTGGGTGACTGGGTAGAAATGTATTTGCATGAAGGAGATAACAGCACATGTGTATGTGTTTGGGGAAGCCTGTTAAAAACAATAACCAGTTTGGTGACTTGGAGGAATGATAGACACTAGGAATATAGCAAAACAGTGCTTTGGTTTCAAGTTAAAATGGATTAAAATCCTACCCTAACAGCACTTGCTGGATGACTTTGGCTGAGCTACTTAAAGTTTCTGTGCTACGGTTTCCTTCTCTATACAATGGCAATCATATTTGTTGCCCCAGAGACTCCTTCTGTTATGATATTAATATTCTAATTTTAGTTTATACCATTAAATGAGATCACATATTATAACACCTAGGGCAGTCATCACTGAACAGATGCTACTGTGGACAAAGTATCAGAATTTGAATTATCCATATTTGAAGATTTTAGATGCTTTATATTTAAATGGATAAGTTGAAATAATCAAACACTTTAGTATATTTTTTAGTTTTTAGGTAGGGTTAACAAAACATATAAGAAATGGACTCTGCTTTCAAGACCTTGAGGTCTATTTAGTAGGCAAGACTGACACATGGAGAAGTGGGTGGGACACGGCATATAATCGTGGGTCTATATACAAGGTCCACATAACTGTATTTGCTTATAACTAGACAGAGGCACTTTCTTTTTGCCTTCCTTTCAGTTTTTCTCCTTCTCTCCCCTCTGTTTCTCCTTCTCTCCTTTCTCCAAGGTTGTATAAAGGAGACCATAGATAGTGAGGCATCCCTCTAAGCAGGAGTATGTGTGAGAACAAGGGGATGGACATTTGTGAATTCATAAATTCGTTCAAAATATCTTGTGCCAAAGGAGAAATCCATACACTTTTCTTGAAAATATGGGAAAACTGGAGGCAAAATAGCAATGAAAATATATAATTACTCTGTTTATATAATGACTGAAAACAAACAATGTATTTGTGAGTGGAACACATAAAGGCAGTTTTTAGAAAAACGTCTGTGGGAAAACGAGTAGCTATTCAAAGCTGCCCTTCAAAAAGAGCTATTTAGAAATGGCAATGCAGAGATACAAAGGCTAATTCTCTACATTCACTGAAAACAGAGTCTCAATATAGGTAAAGGGGTTTGTTTGAATGACATATTTTTTAAAAATGTAATACTGGGAGCTTATGTTGCTGTACATGGAAACTGAACACCAACATGCTTTATGGAATCATGTTCCATGTGCTTAGTAGTATGTTAGGAATTTTTGAATATACCACTACTTTCAGATTAGAACGAGAAAAAAAAAAGGTTCCTTCTAGATTGTTAACAAATTGTAGAGATTGGTTCACTTTATATCGACGCGAGAGCACAGAGTCGGGCTCCATTTTATTTAGTACCTTATCACTGTTGATTCTTTGGGTACCATAATAATGTGAGCATGGGATGTGCTTGTGTTTAGTCTTATAAAAATCAGTCATTGCCAAGGAAATGGAAAGGAAATATTGTAGGAGACACATAAGCAAACAATTTTGCCTAGAAGCTTTTCTGAGCATGCTCCAGGTCCAGTGTGCCTATTTATAGACGGCCACCATTGTTCCTGGAGGGCCATTGCGTGCAATTTGAATAAATTCGAGGATTCACCCAAACTGACTTTTAAACACGCTAAAAATAAGATGCGCATGATGTTCTACAAGGCTCTTTAGAGACATCATGGAGAGTCCTTGTCAAAATACCAAGTTCTTCACAGACTGCCTCGCGAAAAGGAAATGAAGCATTTCCCAGGGTGAATCTATTTCATCCTTGTCAAAGGGTCTAGGTCCATGAGTCTGTATGTGGGCAAGGGAAATTAATCACCAAAGCAGATGCAAGAAAACAGTGTGTCCATCTTCCTATTTAACTTACTTTAGCTTGTTGGCCCTTCTTCTCTATGTTCTGTGTCTATGTAACTGTGCTTTTTCTTCTCTATGTAACTGTGTCTACGTAACTGTGATTTTTTTTTTTTTTTTTTTTTTTTTTGAGATGGGGTCTCTCTCTGTCACCCAGGCTGGAGTGCAGTGGCGTGATCTGGGCTCACTGCAAGCTCTCCCTCCCGGGTTCACATCATTCTCCTGCCTCAGTCTCCTGAGTAGCTGGGACTACAGGTGCCCGCCACCACGGCCAGCTAATTTTTTGTTTTTAGTAGAGATGGGGTTTCACTATGTTAGCCAGGATGGTCTCGATCTCCTGACCGTAACTGTGATTTTATCTTTAAAACTATATGCCAGTGGCAGGTTGGGGGGGTGGGGCACAGATCTTGAGAAATGTTTTAAAACGCTTCATTTGTATAATATTTCTATACAAATTGGAAACTGGGGGAGGAAGTAAAACTAATACCACTAGGAATGTTTTCAGTCTCCCAAGTGAGAGAATTTGGAATAAGGGGTGCCATTGCTTTTGAAGTACTTTTCTCTTGAAGTTAGAGTGATGTGCTGCACATTGGGAATCTAAAACTTGAAAATAACTTTGTGATAGAGTAGTGAATAGAGGCATTTAATGTATTTTTAGACAAAATATTTTTCAAGAAGTTTTTGGATTGAAGATTGGAGTGGGTAGGATGGAAACAATGCTGTTTTTGAACAGTTAGAAAATCCATCTTTTGTATAAGAGATTTTAGGGAATTTAAAACCTTTTGGGGTTCACTTATCTTTTGATATACTTGCAAAAAGATTATTATTACCATGCCTAGATTATGGTGAAATTAGGACTTGGAGTATCTCCCCAAAAAAGGTTCTTCAACGTTTAAAACATTTTAAACAATGTTTTCTTTATGAATATTTCTAGGGTTTTCCACAGAGTCTTTTCATAAACTAGTAAGTTTTGTAGATCCAAAATATAATATATATTAAATGCATGGTATCTAATGTGGATGCTAATTTCTTCAATCCAAATCATTTACATAGCACGACATTGTTATTCCAACGGTAAAAGGAGAGAGTCACTAATAATCTAAGTAAGACATAAATATATTGATGACTTTGACTCAGTAATTCCATTTGTAGAAATTCCACTTTAAGGAATTATTCATGGTTTGTCTAAAAATTATAGGCCCTAGGATTTATAAGCAATATAAGTATCACTTATAAAATGAAGGATGAGAAACAATTTATATGTGCAACCATAGTGGATTGACAAAATTGATTCTGATACATTCATGTAATAAATTATAATATGGAAATTATATATTGACTTGGAAAAGTGTTTACGATATTCAGAGGGAAAAGCAGTATTTGAAACATATTTTGTAAAGTGTATTTGCAAACATAGGCAGAGAAAATGATTTGGAATGATTTGTATAAAACTGGACAGTAATTATTTCTGGGTGAGGGTATTAAGAGCACGTTAGGTTTGTTTTCTTTTGGTTTATTTATATTTTCTAATTTCTCTAAAATGAAAATGTGTGATATTTTAGTAAGAAGCTGCCAGTCAAAATAGTTCGCTCTTCCTTTAGGCTCTTCCTTAGATCAAAACACATGGGAATATTAACATGAAATCATAAAGAGAAAATGAACAGGACAAAGCTACCTCACGCACAGGATCAATGTCCTGGCTGACCAGGAAGTGTGAGCAACTCAAGTTGGCCTTGCTAACATGCTAAAGATGGTAATTCTGAAGGAGAAATGTAGACTAAAGGAGAAAATGTGGGATGCCTCAAATAGCCAGGAAGAGGGAAAATATGAGCCTCTTGGCAAATTTAATTAACAAGCAGTTAAGGAAGAAAGCAAACACTGAATGAAAAGGTGTGATTCAATTCTAGTTAACATTATTGAGAGAGATTGGGTAGGATGCACACCAGTGTGATAAAATCACACCAAGACATTTTTCTTATATGCAAGAAAGATGCTAATAGCAAAAAAATGAACAGGTTTATTAAATCTGTAGCTTCTGAATCAACAAAGGAAATCTTAAACCACTGTAGAAAGCAATCGACCCAACAGAAATCAGAAAAGCAGAAAATAAAACCAGAAAAGGCATAAGAGAAAATCAATACAAATATAACAGTATTTAAAACAAAGACAGACCATTACTTAACATAAAAGGAACTGTCTAGGAAAATCTAAAACAATTAAGAAGCTTTGTCCATTTGACCCATAACTTCAAAAAGAAAGAAAGTGAAAAAGTAACAGAATTTACGGAAACTTTTAAAATTGTAGGTTGTACTTTTAATATAATACTCTCAGAAAATGATTGATCAAGCAGAGCAAAAAAAACTAAGGTTATAGGAAATGTGAATGATAGAATAGTTTTATATGGACAAACAATAGAGAATTCACATTGTTTTAAGGACACACAAAACCTTTATAAAATTGCACATTTGTAACTTACAAAGTATCAAATAATTTCAAAGTATTGACATATTAGGCCAGTTTCTCTAACCACATGGAAATTGAATTAGAAACTAAAATAAAAGACAAAACAAATAAATACTTGACAAATAAGAACACACTTCTAAAATAAATTTTCAGTTAATAAAAAATGTAAAAGGCAATTCAAACATTAAAAGCTTAATGACAAATTATGTAGTATACATTCAACATGAGGCATGGTAAGTAATGTAGAATTTTAAAACATGGCCTGAAACACATTTATTTAAAAAAAGAAAGAAAAAACAGTAAATTTAATACAATTAAAGATCCAAAGAAAAGCTTAGTAGAATAAAACCAAAGAAGCCAGGCGCGGTGGCTCATGCCTGTAATCCCAGCACTTTGGAAGGCCGACGTGGGCAGATCGTTTGAGGTCAGGAGCTCGAGACCAGACTGGGGAACATGGTTAAACCCTGTCTCTACTAAAAATATAAAAATTAGCCAGGTGTGGTGGTATACGCCTGTAATCTCAGATACTGGGAGGCTGAGGTAAAAGAATTGCTTCAACCCTGAGGCGGGAGTTGCATCGGGCTGAGATCCCGCCATTGCACTCCAGCCTAGGCAACAGAGTGAGGCTCTGTCTCAAAAAAAAAAAAAAGAAAGAAAGAAAGAAAGAAAGACAAAGAAAAAGAAAATCAAAGAAAAAATCAGAAAGTAAATATATATTAAAAAATGAAAGTTCATTATCTTTTATTCTAACAAAATTTAGGGAGAGAAAACTCTACCCAAAGCAAAGGGCAGAAGTATCTATGCACTGGGCAGGTGTGTGAGGTGCAATGTTCCACATGCATGCATTTATCCATCCCTACTCTATTAAGTGAACTGAGTGGATATTTCCTTGCTTTGCAGCCAGCTCTTATGAATGAAATTATAAAAGAGGCTCCAGAGAGCTTCCTTGCCCCTTCCACCATGTGAGAATACAAACCAGGAAGCGGGGCTTCACCAGTCATTGTGTTTGCCACACCTTGATCTTGAACTTTCCAGTCTCCAGAATTGTGAGCAATACATTTATGCATAGGAATGGCGGGTCTTTGAACCCTGTGCTCTGTGATTTTTGCAGGTGTGCACCCCAAGCCACGCCTGGTTAAACCACTGTGACTTTTCTTTGCTCACACAGTTTTATCCTGCAGAAACACTTCCTTTTTTAGTCCTGTCTCCTTCCTCCTCCAAGGAGCCTTCAGCTGCATGACCAACAGTACAATACTGTTTGTCTCTATTCCAGGACTCCTCAAACTTGGAGACACTTTCTTTCTCTGACATCAAGTCCTAGCTCCTTGCAGGATGGGTCTATGTTCTGTATCCTATTCTGAGAGAGCTTGGACTTGTAAAAACTGAATATGTGCCCCTTGTCTGGTACGTCTCACTCCCAGACACTATCCAGGTCTGCTTTCAGGTTGACTGTTCTCAACTTTTTCAAAAGCTGCTGTTCATGACTCGCTACTGCATGAAGGAGGTTGGTATAGTGTCTAATGAACAGGGCCAAGTTTAATCTGCTGAATGAAAAAGATGCTATACATGGGTTAAAACACAGGTGTTTTCTCTCTGCAGTGCATTAATCCCAGGCTGAGCATTCTTGTCACAGTTAAGGTTCTGTTCCCTGGGGCTACAGGGAAACCTCATCCACTAGGCAGTTCATCTTCCATCTGATAAGCTCAGGGCACTTCCATGTTCCATGCTGCAGGAAGGGAAGGTGAGCACAACCATAGCATGTGCATGGCCTAGCATAGCAGAAGCTGTTTCCATCATCTCCACTCCCTTCCCCATAGTGATGACTGAGTCCACATGGCAAAATTCAGCTGCAAAGACTCTTGGAAATGTCGCCTTTGGCTAAGCCTCTCCTTGAAGACAACATCTACTCTGTTTCCACAGAGGAGGAGCGAGAAAAGGCTTTAGTGGGCAACTGGAAATCTCCCCCACAGAGTCTTAAATCAGAATCAAATAATACTGAATAGGACTTGACAGATTTTCCTATAACTAAAATCCATCAATCAGCTTGAATACTCTTACAGGGAGGGGGACATGTCTTTGAGTGCAGGATTTCTGGAAGACAGTTTTCCACTTCTCAAAATCCACACTGACTCCTAAGCAAAGGCAGATGATAACCAAGCCTTTAGACCAAGGTGTAGCTAACTTTTCCTGTAGAGAGACATACTTTGGACTCTGTGGTCTGGGTGATCTTTGTTTCAATGACTCAACCTTGCATTTGTAGCCTGAAAGCAGCCACAAATAAGATGTGAAGGAATGGGCATGGCTATGTGCCAATAAAGCTGTATTTACAAAGACAGGCAGACAGCTTCAACCTGCAAGCCAAAGTTTGCCAACCCCTGCTTTAGACTAATGAAAAACAAAAAGAAGGTGAAATGAATTTGGACAACCTTGCTTAAACTCCCAAGGACCCTAGTGATCTTGGGTGATGGTTGTTTGAAGAACTGAAGATGCAGTATGAATGCTACCATACTCAAAGTGCTACCATACTACCATAGTCAAAGCAGACAGGAAGAAATCTTTATATTTCAAATTATGTTTCAGCTCTGTTCTTTTTTTTTTAAAGACCATATTACAAGCTAGAAACTATTCTTTTAATTATATGATTTTTAACGTTCCAAAAAAGAAAAAAAGGCAGATAATATATGTATATATGAACTTCCTAAGACATTATTGCTTTCATTAAATACTGATTTTTATATGAGGATATTTAGATACCTGTATGCCTTCAGTCTAAAGCATGTGGGTCTCTTTCAATGAAAAACCTAGATCCAGGTATCTTTGGATCAGAGATACTGATCCAAGTTGATATCGTATCTAGCTACTTAGTAGAGACTCCCATGCTCTCATCTATGGACTAGGGCCTGGTCCAGGAACAAGAATGTCTTGGAGATGTTCTTACAGCTATCGGCTTCTGGTGTCTAGCCACGGAGGCTTGATTTTGTAGGTCTTGAGTGGGAACAAGGAATCTCCCTAGATAATCTGATGAGATGATGGATTTGGAAAACTACAGGTCCGTATTAGTCCTTTTAGGCTGCTGTAACAAAATACTATCAACTAAGTGGCTTGTAAACAACAGAAATATATTACAGTTCTGGAATTAGTCATGCTAAGCCTCTCTTCACTGTTACAGGTGTCCAACCAATTTTATGTGATAGGGCTCTGAGAAAGACTCGACACCAAGGTTCGGGTGAGCTTCCCTGATTGTCTTATTCCATGAATATTTTCACACGTCTAAGTCAGAAAAGTAACACTGTTCAAGACTCCACAAGATCAGGACCACTGGAAGTTCCACATTTGGAACTCTCCTGAATTCTGCTCTATGCTCTTTGTCCATTGAGTGCTTTTTAATTCTCACCCCTTCCCTGTAATAAACCATAAGCATGAGTATTACAACTTTCAGTGAGCTTTGTGCATCTTTCTAGCAAATCATCAAACTTAAGGGTGCTCTTAGGGACCTTTGAACTTGCAATTGGCATTAGAAAAGAGGACAGCCTTGTGGACTGTTTCCTCCAATGCTTCATTAAAAAAAAAATTCAGGACTGTAAAGACTAAAACAGAATAGTACATGATATGTAGGAGTGCTCGGGTTTTATCAATCCCTGTCTCCTGGAAAGGCTAGTCTAGCTGTTTGCAGTGTGTCAGCTCTGTCTCGCTTTCAGAATTTCACCTTCTCTGGAATCCCCAAAGAAGCCCATGTGGGCATGCGATGGTTGTATTATCCTGGGTGGCCCTGATTTAGTGGCTGTTTGCCCCAAAGCTGGACCTCGCAGGTCGCTAAAGTCTGCAATGACATCCATTCATTCATCCAGTATCTTGTCCAGCATCGGATGAAGGTGAAGACCAAGCAGGCACTGGGGAGATGACAATGAACAAATTAGTCAGGGTTCCTGCTCCCATGGAGCTTGGAAGTGAGATATTAGATGGCAGCTCATGCTGGGATTACAGGCTTGAGCCACCGCGCCCGGCCTTGCCTTTTTCTCTTAGGAAGCAGGTACCCTCCACCCTCCTGCCCATCCTGGTCTCTCCAGTGAAGCTGGAGAGAGGTTTTCCTGCCTGACATCAACCAGCTCCATGTGCCAGGTCTAGACTTGTATTTCCATTTAGTTATCTACCTTCTTTAATGAGATTACCCTGGAGGAGACCTTGCTTCAGGTCTAATTCATTCCTACAATGACTTTATTGAGCTCTTACTTTGTGGGAGGTGCTCCTCCCTACTGGGTTGTAGTTGAAAACCAAACAGGGATTTCCCCTCTGGAGCTTCCATGGAAACTGACATGAAATATATATGTGGCATGCCTGGACATGCTAAGTGTTGTGGAGAAGATAAAACAGGGTAAGGGATAGAGAATGATGGACACCTGTGGGAACAGACATGGAGAGTGGCTCATGAAGGAAACAGTGTTTGAGTAGTGTATTAGTCCGTTCTTATGGTGCTATAAGGACATACCTGAGATTCGGTAATTTCTAAAGAAAAGAAGTTTAATTGACTCACATTTCCACAGGGCTGAGGAGTCCTTAGGATACTTACAATCATGTTGGAAGGGGAAGCAAACACGTCCTTCTTCACATGGTGGCAGCAAGGAGAAGTGCAGAGTGAACACAGGGAAAGTGCCTCATAAAACCATAAGATCTTGTGAGAACTCACTCACTATTATAGGAATAACAGCATGGGGGTAACCGCCCCCATGATTCAATTACCTCCCACCGTCTCCCTCCCATGACATATGGGATTATGGGAATTATGGTTCAAGATGAGATTTGGGTGGGGACAGAGCCAAAGCATATAAAGTAGAGATGAGTAAACTGAGGGAGTGAGGGAGTGTGCCTAAGACTCAAAGGAGAAAGTTTCAGCAGCAACAAAACCAAGACTTCTTAGCACATTCAAGAAAGTGCAAAGAAAATCCTGGTGCCTCAGGGGAAGCCAAGAAGCAGGAAGGAGCTGGACCATTTCTAGCCACATCTTCCACATCAGGGTTTGCATTTTCAGTGTGCTGGAAGCTGCCACAGGTGTCTCAGCTACAATCTGATGTTCCCACATGTGCTAGGCATG
The DNA here is from genome assembly GCF_001698545.2 of Rhinopithecus bieti. Classification (NCBI taxonomy): domain Eukaryota; kingdom Metazoa; phylum Chordata; class Mammalia; order Primates; family Cercopithecidae; genus Rhinopithecus; species Rhinopithecus bieti. The sequence continues at coordinate 15,767 of NW_016816080.1, forward strand.
TGGTTCTCTCAGTCTGGAAACAGGCTGTTTTGTTTTGTTTTACTTTTCCCCCATCTGAAATTGGACTGGGGTTGTCATACCCTCTCTGATGTTGCTGATGCCCCTCTGTGCTTTGGGGCCTCTTCCCTAGCAATTTCAGATACTTTACAGCTCTCACTTCTGCCTCAGTTTAGCTTCTTCGTGCCCAGTATGTCTGTTTCCCAGGAGTGTCCAATAGCATCCTCGCTCTGCCAGTAGATGATTCTTGACAAGAAGTACCTTCGTTCAAGGTCTCTGCACAGAACACACAATTAAAATCTCACCATTTCTCTACACTCAATGAAATTTTCAGTGCAAACACAATTTGGGGGCGAGGTCAGAGAGAAAACATAATAATTTCTTTATCTCCTCTTCTTGGATTCATATGGTTTCTGTCTTTTGCAACTCACTGTCTCTAGAGCCGTGTTTTAAATTTTTCCCTAAGTTATTGGAAACTTGTGCCTGTTGTTGTCAATTATTTTGCATCTTATGGTATGAAGCTGAGAGGGCCATCAGGAGGAGAGTCAACATCCAGGTGCTTTCTAGATATCCAATTGCAGCAGTAAACAGCAGATGTTTCCAAACTGGCTTATCTCCAGATGCAACACCTTGCCCCCCAGAGCCATGGCATGGGAACATCTCACATTGAGCTCTTTGAATAATGTCCTTGGGCATAGGGCCGCATGAAAGATAATGAAAAGGTTTTGATTAAAAGGTTTTAGGCATAGAATGCATCAAGTTTGAGAACATGAAGATTACTTCCTGAGGAATGCAGAGAAGAAAACAATTCAACATAGTCAGAGGGAAAATTTCCAATGTTATTGATGAAAATTGTTTCAAATTATTCTATTGTACCTTTGGCTTAGGGTGTAAGTGCATTAAAAATAATAAATATCATTACAATGTTTTTATTTTGGATTTAAGAAACTTCTTATATGTGATTCCCTCATGGAAATCATGAGGTTTTCTTCATGAAAACCATGAAAAGAATACTTTGCTATTTTGTACACTGACGTCTCTGGGCTGATCGCTATATGCGTGCCATTTGATACGATTTGGCTGTGTCCCCACCCAAATCTCATCCTGAATTGCAATCCAATTGTAATCCTTATGTGTTGAGGGAGGGACCTAGCAGAAGGTGACCAGATCATGGCAGAGGATTTCCCCTATGCCGTTCTTGGGACAGTGAGTGAGCTCTCACTGTTTTCAGTTGTTTCATAAATATCTGACGCTTCCCTCTTCTCTCTCTCTCCTGCCACCTTGTGAAGACGTGCCTTGCTTTCTCTTTGCCTGGCGCCATGATTGTAAGTTAATTAAGCCTCTTTCCTTTATAGATTATCCAGTCTCAGGTATTTCTTTATAGTGCTGTGAAGATGGACTAATACACCATTGTGTAATCTTCATTATCTTCCTTTGTACTCGATACTATGATCCTGATGTTGCCATTGAGTGCACCTCAGGGTTAAGGAACCTGTGATTACTTAACTGAGACACATATGAGCCTCAGAATCCAGTGAATGTCAGAGCAGTGCCTCATATCCAAAACATCTGACTTCAGATTCAGCATTTTTCTAAGAAACAGAGTTGTAGGATTCAATATCCAAGTTATCACTGTAAAGATGATTAGACTCGTTTCCGCTATGTCAATATAACCTTCAGAAGAATGTAAGCAGCTGCGAGAAAGTGCACTACCAAGGTGATGGAGTAAAGAAGAGAGTCATGGTTGGATTTATTCAAGCAGTCATGGGTGGACAGGCATTGACCACGAGGATCTCAGAGCAGTGGACAGTGAGGGTTGGCATCCAGGAATCAGAAGTGAAATAGCTTCAGGCACTAGATAAGTCAGCGCAATGCTAGAAAATTCAGTGTGCTCAGAGGGCTTGCGTGTGTGTCTGTCATTCTTGCCCTGCTCTCTCTCCCTGCTGGGTTGCCCCGCATGGACACCATCCATAGGGCTTCTGTACCACTGGTGTGCTCGAGGGTTTGGCCAATGGAGAGTCCCAGTTGGACAGTGAGCAGGGGAGAAGAGAGAATTGAATTATATGTCTCTGCCCTTGGCTGCCTCTCTTCCAGGGCACCTTGAGCTTGGCTGAGCCTCTCAACCAAATGCTGCAACTCCTCTCAGAATGGCTGAGAGTACAAACCTCTCCCCACTTCCAGTACCAGTTAGGACTTCTTTCCTTCATCCTTTTGAGCCTGGTGGTGGAGACAGTTTGGTAGCTACTGGCCTTGGGTTATTGCCAGCTCCCCCTTGTTCCTATAAACTACAGGTGCTCAACCTTGGCACCTGTTGACGTTTAGGGATGGATAACTGTTGTTTGTGTGTGGAGGGCTGTGCTGTGTGCATTGTAGGCTGTTTTGGAACATCCCTGGTCTCTACCCACCAGATGCTACTATCACCTCCCTCCACAGCAGTGACAAACCCAAATGCCTCCTGACACTGACAACTCACTTCCTGTTGAGAACAGCTGTTCTACATCCACATTAAAAAAATTATTTTAGGGCCAGCCACGGTGGCTCACCCCTGTAATCCCAGCACTTTGGGAGGCTGAAGTGGGCAGATCACCTGAGGCCAGGAGTTTGAAACTAGCCTGGTAAACATGGCAAAACCCCGTCTCTACTAAAAATATGACGATTAGCTGGGCACGGTGGCGGGTGCCTGTAATTCCAGCTACTTGGGAGGCTGAGGCACGAGAATCATTTGAACCCAGGATGCAAAGGTTGCAGTGAGCTGAGATCAAGCCACTGCACTCCATCCTGGGCGATGGAGTGAGACTCCATCTCAAAAACATATATATTTTAAATATAGGGGTACGTGTGCATGTTTGTTACATGAGTATATTCCATAATGCTGAGGTTCGGGGTACAAATGACCTTGTTACCTAGGTAGTGAGCATAGTACACAATAGGTAATTTTTCAGCTCTTACTTCCCTCCTACCCTTCCCTCTTTCTGAGTCCCCAGTGTCTATTATTTCCATTTTTATGTCCATGTGGACCGACTGTTTAACTTCTACTTATAAGTGAGAAGTGCGATATTTGATTTTCTATTTTAGAGTTAATTCACTTAAGATAGATGGCCTTCTGCTGCATCCACGTTGCTGCAAAGGACATGAATTCATTCCTTTTTCTGGCTGCATAGTATTCCATGGTGTATATGTGCCACATTTTCTTTATCTAGTCAACCGTTGACGGACACTATATTGGTTCTGTGACTTTGCTATTATGACTAGTGGTACAATGAACATACAAGTGCAGGTATCTTTTTTATATAGTGATTTCTTTTCCTTTGGGTAGATAACCAGTAGTGGGATTGCTGGGTCAAAGATACACCCACATTGTTATAAATAGATCTTTTGTGAGTACATCTGTCACTCATTACCCTGTCTGTGGACCACTGAGACACTGACTGATTCAGTGAAAAGAGTAAAGCAAAGGAGACCATTAATTCTTTGAAAGGTAAAAGGCGATTTGAAAGTTTCTTATATAGGATTCCTGAAGAGGATATCTAAGGAATGGGTTGTAATAAAAGCTGAAATGGGATTATTTAGCTGTAAGAAGTTGATGCTCATTTGCCAATAAAACCTTTGGTTTTAGAAATGTGACATTGCTACACGTGGCATCTTTGGGTTTAGAAGGATTATTTTCAATATTAAAGTCAAGACAGATCTAGAGCAGTGATTCTCAAGTGGGGAGATATTGCCTCTTGGGGACATTTATTAATGTTTAAACGTATTTTGGTGGGGAGGGGACAGCTATTACTGACATTTTAACCAAGTACCTTGTTTTAAATAAAAAAATGAATTTCCCCTTTTCCTTTTTCCCCCTCCTCCTACTTAGCTCTTTAGGAATGCAATTGTAGCCTTTACCTTCTCTCCAGCAGACACTCCCTACTTGGCGAGCTTTTGTAACTATGTGTTAACTTAGAAGTTCCAGAGAGTGAACGTGGAAGCAAACCAGGCCCCTCTGGAACTCTCTCTCACCAGGAGATTGTCTCAGTTTACAGGCTAGCTCTGCCGGTGATGGCACCAACCAGACCACCAAATAGATAAGACATCCCAAGCAAGTCATGGAGACCCCACATCTCCTTGCCTTCTCCCTTGCATGCCATTTATACCCAGTGCCCCTTTAAAAGCCTCTGACCTCTGCCCCTAAATGCACAGCAATACCCTTAAGGCAGGAGCCTCTACCTCTTCCCCTCAGCTAAGCTCTGGAATAAAGTCACTTTCTTTCTACCAGAACATGCTCTTGCTAATTGGTCTCTGCAATTGGTGAGCAACTGGACACGCATTTGGTTACACTTTCTAACAGGTAGAGGCCAGGATGCCACTAACCATCCCACATAACACAGGACAGCCACTTCCACCAGGAATTGCCCAGCCCAAAGTGTTAATAGTGCCAAGGTCAAGCCTGGTTGAGGGAAAGAGAACTGAACTGGGAACACAGACTGGCTTCTAGTACTGTCTGGTCACAAGAGATATGTGATTTTAGCATGTAATTTACCATTTGAGATTTCTGTTTACCAGTTATGAAACCCAAGTGTTGGAAAAGAGTATTTCTGGTTCCTGCCCATAATCCTAGAACTTTGGGAGGCTGAAGCAGGAGGACTGCTTGAGGCCAGGAGTTTGAAACCAGCCTGGGCAATACAGTGAGACTCCCCCTCACACCCGCCAGCTTTACAAAAAATTTAAAAATGAGCTAGGAATGATGGTGTGTGCCTATAGTCCCAGCTACCAAGGAGGCTGAGGTGGAAGAATCACTTGTGCCTGGGAGTGAACTATGATTTTGGGTACAGTGAGCTATGATTGCACCACTGCCCTCCAGCCTGGGTGACAGAGCAAGACTCTGTCTCAAAAAAACAAGCAAACAAAAAAACAGAATTTCTCGTGATCTGCCCAGCTCTAGCTTTGCAAGAAACCAGTTACATTTTCCTGGAATTTAAAAAATTATAAAATCAAGTATTTGTATATTGCACATCTCTCCCTGCCCAATGCAGGGTTTTGTGGCAATACCGTTACCTCTTATATTGAGATATAGTTATTTAGAGAGAGTGACGCATTGCACCCAGTGACTTGTAATTATAGTGGGACTATCTGGAAAACTGTCATCGCTATTTTTCAGATGAGTGGAGAATTCTTATTATCGACTGCATTATTAAACAGATTCAGCCAGGAGACAGGTCACGCCGTGCCCCATGGAGCAAGCATGTAAATAAGTGGAAAGCCTGGGTTTGTCCTTCAGGTAGAGACACAGTTTTAAATAACCACACAAACAAGATATCAAGGTAAGGAGTGTCCTGGCATCAGTGTTCATTGACTCGGCTGCATACGTCCTGCCCATAAGAAACCTATCTTTGATTGTTGGCTGTAGATGTTTCATTGCTTTTTTGTTAGGCTTTCCAATATAGGAGGCATCTCCTTGAGTGTTTTTACAATTATGTTAAGAGAAATCTTGTTAGAATTTCCTAGGTCCAATTATATCTAGGATTGGATTTATATTTGATCCGATCTTACATCATCTCTGCAGCCATTTGTTCAGTGTCTGTGAGACACAGACAGACTGTTCCACTTCCAGCAAAAAGTTGTCCAGCTGATGAGAATCTTTTCTTTTTTGGGTCCATTTCTGTATTAGTCCCCATGGAGCAATTTAAAAATAATTGGTTGGCTGGGTGTGGTGGCTCACGCCTGTAATCTCAGCACTTTGGGAGACTGAGGCAGGTGGATCATGAGGTCAAGAGATGGAGACCATCCTGGCCAACATGGTGAAACCTTGTCTCTACTAAAAATGCAAAAATAAGCTGGGTGTGGTGGCGCATGCCTGTAGTCCCAGCTACTCAGGAGGCTGAGGCAGGAGAATCGCTTGAACCTGGGAGACGGAAGTTGCAATGAGCTGAGATCGCACCACCGCGCTCCAGTCTAGGGACAGAGCTAGACACGGTCTAAAAAAAAAAAAAAAAAAAAAAAAAAAAAAAAAAAAAAAAAAAAAAAATTGGTCATCTGGTATGCCCTCGTGTACTCAGTGGTTGACTCCCTCTCTGAAAATACAGAGCCCCTTTTAGGCCATAGTGATTTAAAAGCAGAAAGTGGTTTAATTTCCTGAAAA
>NW_016816080.1:22284-35585 GCF_001698545.2 Rhinopithecus bieti
GCATTCTCTCTCTCTTTCTGTCAATCCCCATCCCTCTCCCTCTCTTCCCCTCTCCCTCTCCCTCTCTCTTTCTCTCTCCTTCCATCTCTCTTTCACTACCTCACTTTCTTCCTCTTTTCTAAAACAGATTTCTCAACCTTGGTACTGCATTGCCATTTGGAGACACATCATTTTTTAGTTAGAGGCTGGGAGCATCCCTTGCATTGTAGGATGTTCAACAGCATCTCTGGCCTCTACCCACCAGATGCCAGCAGCAGCCGCCCCCCCCTGCCCCCCGTCCAGTGGTGACAACCAAAAATGTCATCAGGCATTTCCTCCAGTTTTTTAGGGGGAAAAAATAGCTCTCTTTATACATGTTTATAAATTACTACTATAAGGAAACAGATTACTGTTAATTTTTTAGAGACAGAATCTTGCTCTCTTGCCCAGTCTGGAGTGCAGTGGCATAATCATAACTCACTGCAGCCTCAAACACCTGGGTTCAAATGATCCTCCTCTCTCAGCCTCCTGAGTAGCTGGGACTTCAGGCATGTACCACCATGCTAGGCTATATTTTTTTATTTTGTGTAAAGACAGGGTTGCACTATGTTGCCCAGGCTGGTCTTGAACTCCTGGCCTCAAGTGATCCCCCTATACTGGCCTCCCAAAGTGCTGGGATTACAGGTGTGAGCCACTGCACCTAGTATCTTAAGATATTAACATTTTAATATCTTAATTTTTCCAGTTAGGCCTGAAGTAGCAGTTTGAGAGGGATTCATATTTTGGACTTAAAACATTTTCATCCAGAAGGGGTATTTCCATCTGATATAGCCACAGTCAGTGTTAGTATGGAGGGGTAGAGATTTCAAATTTAGAAAGTTCATCAATCAACCAGAATTATCATACATGGTTACAATTCATCATCATCATCATCATCATCATCATCATCATCATCATCATCATCTCTATCATAGATTCGTTTTACGAGCTAAAATCATTTAGGGTGTTTTAAATGTACCATCTTTTTTAAAATCCTTACAATAACAATCTTAAAAACATTTTTTTTGAGACAAAGTCTCATTCTGTCACCCAGACTGGAGCGCAGTGGTGTGATCTCAGCTCACTGCAACTTCTGCCTCCCGGGTTCAAGCGATTCTTGTGCCTCAGCCTCCTGAGTAGCTGGGATTACAGGCATGAGTCATGCTAATTTTTGTATATTTTGTAGAGACAGGGTTTTGCCATGTTGCCCAGGCTGGTCTCTAACTCCTGAGCTCAAGCAATCCTCCCTCGGCCTCCCAAAGTGCTGGGATGACAGGCGTGAGCCAGTGCACCCAGCCCACAATAACAGTCTTACAAAGTATATATGATGAGGATGATTGTATAGACAAGAAAACAAAGACTTGGAGTGGCCAGTGAGAGCTGGAGATCAAACCCTGTTCAGCCCATCATCAAAGCCATTGCTGTTGTCTTTATAAAGAGTGTGTCACGCCCTGTGATTGACAACAATTTATAAATATGACAGCAGCCTGTGTCACACTGAGCGATTGACAGATGTTTATAAATGTGGTTAAAGAGACTGGAGGGAGTTGGACAGGCTACACAGAACAAGTGAGTCTTCAGCCAGCCCTTTTAGGACTGGGTTTAACTGGGTGCAGATGAAGGGGTAGGAAAGACCTTCTCTTGGGTAGGAGAGTAAGACAGAAATCTTAGAGACCCTGGACTCTTATACCGAAGAGAAGCGTGGATTCCATCGCTTGGACGGTTATGGCCCAAAAGCTAAATCCAGCCTGCCACCTTCTTTCAGTGTTCTTGCCTACAAGCTAAGAATGGTTGTTAGATTTCTTAATGATTGGGGAAAAATAATCAAAAGAAGAATGTATCTTGACATACAAAAATTCTGTGAAATTAAAATTTCAGTGTCCAGAAATAAAGGTTTATTGGTCGCCAGCTGCCCCATCCCTTTCCGTGTCGCCTGTGGCTATTTCGCTGCTAAGCTGGCAGAGTGGAATACTTTGACACAGACCCTGTGGCTGACAGAGCCAAAAATAATTTTGCAATCTGGCCCTTGACAGAAAACATTTGCTGACCCCTGCTTTAGGTGTTTAAAAAGTAACCAGAGTCACCTCGTTGGATAAGCAGAAGGATGAACCCATGATCATACCCATTAATCAAATCTAGGCCTTCCAATAATAACTGGGGTTGTTTAAGGCAAGACCAGAAAATCAGCAATTGTGTTTGGCTTCTCTGTGTGTTTGAAACCTTCTGATGTTGAAAAAATAAAAATGCAAGAACTCAATGAATCTTGACATGTCTTTCGCGGAAAGAAAAGCAGAGTTGAGTTGAAAGATGGCCAGGTGTTATTTCTGCATTTATGCAGCTGCCTTCAAAAGGTGTCTACTTCCATGACAGGGAGCTGAGGATGCTCAGAACATGAAGCAAACCTGTGGACTCATGTACTCTCTGGGCTCCATGGGCTTAGCCTCCCTTCCTCAGCCCTTTCACCTTCACATCTCACTGCAGGTGGCTGTGACAGCAGAAGGAAGACACAGGGTCTTCTCAAAGTGCCACACCATGATACCCTGAATAATAATATTGGCTACCAGAGAGTGAGTGAGCACCTACTATGCATGAAGTACTTCTCTTCATGCAGGGTTTACATATCTCATCTTCTATGTGAAACCTACAATGCCCCAGGTGCAAATATAATCCCTTTTTTGCAGAGGAGATGCTATGCTCTGAGTGTCTGTGTCCCCTGCAAGTTTTCTATGTAGAAATGCTCATCCCTAAGGTGATAGTATCAGGAAGTAGAGCTGTTGGGAGGTGATAAAGTTATGAGAGGGTGGAGCTTCATGAATGGGATGAGTGCCCTTATAAAAGGGGCCTCAGAGGACTCCCTTACCCCTTCCACCATGCGAAGACACAGTGACAAGGCGCCACCTATGAATCAGAAAGTGGGGCCTCACCAGACACTGAATCTGCGGGCACTTTGATCTTGGACTTCCAGCTTCCAGAACTATGAGAAATAATGTCTGCTGTTTATAAGCCGCCTAGTGTATGGTATTTCATTATAGCAGCCTGAATAGACTAAGATGGGGGAAACTGAGGCAGGGCGGAGTTAAATGACCCGCCCAAGGTTACAGACACTAGTTCATGATGGACTGAAATTCAACAGTCTGACGCAAGACACTCTGTGTTGATCCAAGACAAACTGCATCTAGAAAATGAATGTTGAATCATGTGAATCCCGTGACCATGGCTTCTAGGGGCTGCTGCAAGGAGTATTTTGATTTCTTCTGCTTCATGCTGAATAATATATAGAGATTTTGCAGTCTACTCCAATGTCTATGTGGCAGTGCACACACATACACAAATATAATTTTAAGAATCATATATACATTAAAGAAAGCAAACACTATTGAGTTATGTCATGTAGAAATCTTGGTTTTCTACAAATGATCTTTAAATTACCTATCAGTGAAGTAACTTTCTCTCCCTATGATGTGCTGTCTCCCCTCTTCCTGACTTGCTGACTTCTACTCCTAAGAAAGGAGACCATAGCCATCTGAGGATTAGGGCAAGCAATGGGTCTGTCCCGGGGTTTTTACTACCTTATGAACATGGCCAACAACCCCAACACATCTAAACCGCAAACTCTTATATTCACCAACTACAAAGACCTGATGAAATACGTTATTTAAGCCTGGCGTTAAAAACAGGCTTATAAAATACTTAGCAGAAACTCCCAAACAATGGAATGACAATAATTATACTATTTGGAATTTAAAAAAACAAAAACAAAAGCAAAAAAACCAGAATGTGTTAGCAGTCTTCTGTCCTGCCATGTCTATCATCCCTAACAACTCTGTAGAAGCAAAGGCCAGAACAACCTGGAGACAAAAAGTCTACATCTCCATGTACCAGGGTCATATTAAAATTTAACTCCAAGTCCAGGACTCTCAAGACATCTTCTGTGAAGCAGAAAAAAAAAAAAAAGCTCACCTGTGTTATACTGCAGAAGGAAGGTGAAGTGAGCTCCCGGCTACATCACATATGGCGACAAACCAATTAACCACATTGAAGGGTGAAATTGCACATCCACCTTAGACAGTGGCCGGCATCCCTTGGTCCTTGAAATAGAGCTAGGGCATCCACCAGCATTCAAGTGTAATGTATAGGCGCTTTCATATTGTATTATCTACCCTTCTGTGAGTGCTAAGATGCACAGGTAAAACAATCTAATGTTCAGGCAGAGGAAAACATTTACTCTTCCATTTAAACAATGTTAAGGAACTTAGCACTTTGTTACTACATTAGATGTTCAAATTCACTCTGCTTCAAGAGGGACTCATCTGAGACTGGAGATACCCTGAAGGGTCTTCTCCATGTGATTACTGCCAATTAAAGAGCAAGAAATGAGAGTGCAAATCAATGACAACTCAACACATAACAACCCATTCAATAATCTGCTGCTAAAGAAAAAAAAATCAAGTTTCAGCCTATAATAAAAACTGGGGTAGGATTCTAATCTCCTGCCTGTTGAGGTTGATTGTAGCGATTTCACAAATCCACTAATGAAAAGGTCCTTGCTATAATCTGAACATCGGTGTTCCCCTGAGTTCCTATATTGAAATCCTCACCCCCAGTGTTTTGGTATTAGAGGGTGGGGCTTTGGGGAAGTGGTGACATCATGAAGGTGGAGCCTCATGGATGGTATGAGTGCCCTTATAAAAGGGACCCCAGAGAGCTCCCTCACCCCTTCCACCATGTGAACACGTAGCGAGAAGGTGCCGTCTATGAACTAGGAAGTGAGTCCCCACCAGACACTGAATCTGCCAAGCCTAGATCTCGGACTCCCAGCCTTCAGAGCTGTAAGCAATAAACGCCCGTTGTCTTTAAGTTACCCAGTCTATGGTATTTTATTATAGCAGCCCAAATGGACTAAGACAGTCTTATTAAGGAAAAGTATTTGATCCACTTTTTATTTTGATCTGCTTATTATCTGCTTAGATTTATCCCTTCACAGTGTTTATATGAGTTTAGAGTTTGGCAATATGACTCATTCCTTGGGAACCAATAGCAGGCACTGTTTTATTTTAGCTTATATATCAAGGTGGTAGGTGATTTGAAATTTAAAAATGAATTTTAAATTGTCAGTTAGGGTTCTCTAGAGAAAAAGTATATAATAACGTATTAGTGTTATGTATAATTACTATATTACTAATATTTTACTAATAGTAATTAGTAAATTACTATTAATTGCTAATAATAGTAAATAACAAATAAATAGTAATAGTAAAATAAATAGTACTAAAATACTAACACCAATCATAATTACTAATTAATTACTAATAGTAGATATTGTAGTAATATATAATAGTATATATAATAATTATGTCCAATACATTTATTATATTTGTTAATTATATAGTATATAGTAATTAGACACAATAAATATGAAGAATATATAGTACATATATATATACACACACACACATTATATACAGCCTGCACAATATCTGGTGGTAGTTGTGGGAAATTAAATATTCGACATTCTTGTTTTGTCTTCTCTCTTGCAAATATAAAATTTTTAAATCACTTTCCCAATTAACAGCCCACCTCCTCAGGACCAACAATCAGCATATTCTGAGATTCCTGCACTTTCTCTCTTAGCACCCATGATCAGAACTAGCAGTCGGCTTTTCTGGTGGTCAGCATTTAGACAAGAAACTGTATTTGGCCTATTGAGTAGTAACAGCAACCTACAGGAGACCAAACACACCCTCTTTTCTGAAGTAATTCTTGAAACATGCACTTTGGAAAGCATCATTTAATTTTGTATGCTATCTCAAGACTTCCCACATAAATAGATTTAGAAACAAAGAAAGAAACCCATGCATCCTTTCCAGGGTCGAACGACCAATTCCTTGGTTTGGGGTACATGTGAGTTCTGCCAAGTAGCCTCCGTAACAGATGGAGCCTTTTGAGAGATCAAAAGCAAACCCCCATGCCATCCTTGGCTCTGCTGTCCTGTTCCTATACCTTTATCAACCCGAGGACTAGCCTGGAGATCCACTTCACACAAATGATTGCAAACTCCTCCAGTGAGTCTTTTTTGGCTGTTTGTTCTCAGAAAATGGAGCTGATGTCAGACTTGTGGTATAAAAATAGGACTTTGCATTGTCTCACAAATCTCACTCCAAGAGCTGAGGCAGATAAACTTTGCAAGTCTCGGCTACAGAAATATTACTGAAGGAATTGAGAGCTGAAATCTTTGGAAGCTCTTGTTATGAAAGATTGTATTAGAGGGGTTTCTTTGCTCTATTTGTGGAGGTGGTTGTGGTTAGGAGTAAAGCCAGCAGAGAAAAACCATTCAAAATATATGACAATACCTGCATCCCTTTACTGGGGATTTTGAGAGTTAATTGGTCCTACGGCCCGACATTTTTTTTTCCTTCAACTTTTATTTTACGTTCCCTGGTACATGTGCAGGATGTGCAGTTTTGTTACATAGGAAATGTGTGCCATGGTGGTTTACTGCACAGATCGTCCCATCACCCAGGTATTAAGCCCAGCATCCCTTAGTTTTTTCCTGAGGCTCTCCCTCTCCCATCCCCCACTCCAACAGGCCCCAGTGTGTGTTGTTCCCCTCCATGTGTCCATGTGTTCTCATCCATCAGCTCCCGCTTACAAGTGAGAACAAGTGGTCTTTGGTTTACTGTTTCTCTGTGAGTTTGCTAAGGATAATGGCTCCCAACTTCATTCATGTCCCTGCAAAGGAGAAGATCTCGTTCCTGTTTCTGGCTGCATAGCATTCCATGGTGTATATGTACCATATTTTCTTTATCCAGTCTATCATTGACAGGCATTTGGGTTAATTCCATGCCTTTGCTATTGTGAATAGAGTTGCAATGAACATACGTGTGCATGTATCTTTGTAATAGAATGATTTCGATTCCTTTGAGTATATACTCAGTAATGGGATTGCTGGGTCAAATGATATTTCTGTAGGGCCCTAAATTTTTTAAATTTGTCTTTCTAACTAAGTTAATAATGATTGCACAGAATAATGTTACCAAAAGGAATTTTCATCCTAGGGAATCATCTTCACAGCATGCATAAATACTGCCATATAGTGATTAATTACTTCCCTGCTTTTTTTCTGACAACTAAGTACTTTTTATTTCCCTGGCCCTTGCAGGCGTTTGCAGAAGGACTCATAATAGTCCCTTGTGACTAATTATATCAGGCTTTGTAATTCACAGTCCATGAACACTTTTCTTGATATTTTAGGGGGGAAATAGTAAAAACAAACAGTAACACATCAGTGACAGTGACGTGGAAGAGCAAGACATGAAAGAATTCATGTGGTCGTTTCTGCAACACTAGCTTCTCCAGGGCATTTGTTCACCTACTTTCCTTGGCTCCTCTAAAAGTCTGGTTCTCTCTTCCTCCAAAATTGGGTTCAAAGTCACATCCTTGGCATCAGCATCAATTCGTCTAACCTGACTTGGATCACATTTTGTGTCTCCTCGGCCCTGATATTCACAGATTGCTTTCTATACATTTGCCTTTGATAATAATTTTCTCACTAAGGTTTAAATCTGTTAATTGTTTATGCTCCCACTTCACAGTTAAGAAGCTAGAAATCTCCTACTTTTGTATTCCTTATAAAGTAGTTTTTTCCCCCAAGAACATAGCAAAAGTTACAAACTTATCAGTAGGTATGTAAGTCAGCACAGGCTGCCATAAAAAAATACCACAGACCGAGTGGCTTAAACAACAGATACTTGTTTTCTCACAGTTCTGGAAACTGGAAGTCCAAGACCAAGGATCAGTAGAGTTGGTTTCTGGTGAGAGCTCCCTTCCTGACTTGCAGATGGGCTTCCTTCTTGCTGTGCCCTCTCACATGGTGGAAAGAGAGAATTCTGTTGTATCTTCCTCTTTTTGTAAGCACACTAGTCCTATAGAATTAGAGTCCCATTCTTATGACTTCATTGAACCTTTATCACTTTCTCATAGGCCCTGTCTCCAAATATAGCCACACTGAAGGTTAGGCTCTGATACGATTTGCCTGTGTCCCCATTCAAATCTTATCTTGAGTTGTAGCTCCCACAATTTGCATGTGTTGTGGGAGGCACCTGGTGGGAGGTAACTGAATCATGGGGACAGGTCTTTCCTGTGTTGTTCTCATGATAATGAATAAGTATCACGAGAGCTGATGGTTTTACAAAGGGGAGTTTCCCTGCACAAGTCCTCTCCTGTCTGCTGCCATGTAAGATGTGCCTTTTGCCTTCCACCATGATTGTGAGGCCTCCCCAGCCACATGGAACTGTGAGTCCATTAAACCTCTTTTTCTTTATAAATTACCCAGTCTCAGGTATGACTTTATCAGCAGCATGAGAACAGACTAATACAGGCTCCAACTTAAGAATTTTGTTGAGGGTACAACTCAGTCCATAGCAGTAGGGTTACCAAACTTGGCAAATGATAATGTAGAACACCACATTTAATTTGAGTTTTATATGAACAACAAATCATTTTTAAGTACAAGTATATCTCAAGCAATATTTGAGTTAGACTCATTCTAAAAAATTCATTTGTTGTTTATCTGAAAATGAAATGTAAATGAGTATCCTGTATTTTGTCCTGCAACCCTAATTGTAGGAAGTCTCAATTTGATGGAAACAGGAGCAAAGTTCAATCAGCAACTGTGCTGAGTGCCATGGACAATCCCAAGAAGCACAGAGAGGTTGCCAGTTCTTCCCATAAAAAGTGCTTAGCCATGGGATCCATCCAAATTGATGAGGAAGTTGACTTGGTTAAGGAAGTTGACTTGGTTAGTTTATTACATTAGTGCCTTGGACCATAGGACCTCTGAGAGTATGGGGATAAGGGAAAGTGGAAGGTAGGAACCATAGAGGTCTTCATGGAAGAGGTGACCCTTCCACTGGACTCTGCAGATGGTGATATATCTCACTGGGTGGAAGGGAAGGTAGAGGACACTAAGAGCAGAAGTCAATGACTTGTCCAAGGCAGAGGGCAATGGCTTGTGGAAAGGCAGAGGGCAATGGCTTGTGCAAGGACAGAGAGCAATGACTTGTCCAAGGCAGAGGGCAATGGCTTGTGCAAGGACAGAGGGCAATGGCTTGTCCAGGCTGACAGAGAGGAGATAGGAGTTGGGAGCTGGGGACAACAGCTTCCATCAGATGGCAATGATTCAGCTATTGAACAGGTTCCAGGAAGGGAGGATTGCTTTGAGAATGGAAAGAAAGGGAAAGCAGAGAGCCCGTGAATTGAGAATTGGAGAAACCACACATTAGCTTGTGGGTGAAAGAAGGCATAGCAATGAAAGACAGGCTGTACCTTACCGGAGGAGGTTGGGAAACAAATGCTGGGAAAATGGAGCACAGCTGATTCTTGTTATTCATGGAAGTGATGCTCTATATGTAATCCCAAACACTGAATTAGCGAATATTGAATATTGCTCCTAGGGAAGATACAGAGTTAGGTTCCTGTGAGCCTCTGCTTACATTTTCATCAACTGATCAATATATAACATTGTTTTATGTGTATTTCTGTTGATTTATTTGTTTACTTATTTACTGACACAGGGTCTCTCTGTGTCCCCAGGCTGGAGTGTAGTGGTACAATCATAGCTCACTGCAGCTTCCAACTCCTGAGCTCAAGTGATCCTCCCACCTTGGCCTCCTGAGTAACTGGAATACTACAGGTGTGTGCCACCATGCTCTGCTAATTTTTTTTTTTTTTTTTTTTTTGGAGAGATGAGGCCTCATCATGTGCCCCAGGATGATCTTGATCTCCTGGCTTCAAGTGATCCTCCCACCTCAGCCTGTAAAAGCACTAGCATTACAGGCATTAGCCACCATGCCTGAACTGTATTTCCATTTAAAGACACCTTGTGGCATGTATATTGTTGATTTATTCACGTGGGCTCCACAGCCGACAGCACTATGACTCATCCCGAACAAAGCGTCTCTAACATTTATTTTCCCTGCACAGCACATCCCAGCCTTCTTGAACGTGGGAACACTAGACAGCACTGCAGCAGTCTACTGTTGGGAGCTGTTTCAAACAAGGAAAATCACCAACAAAGAGCACAAAAATGTGGAAAATGTGCCACTATATTGACAGAGAAAAGGATACTTGTTTTAGGTCTGAGGGCTGAAACAAGAAGGCAAAGTGTCTCCTTATTCAACCTCAGCTGGGAACCTATGCATCGGGTGACTAGAATTTTTTACTGCTCTGCGTTTGCCAGCAAATGACATCAAAACTGCTGTAGATATTGATTTGAGGTTCCAAATAAGTTTTACTGAATAGGAGATCTTGCAGAATCAGTAGTGTGTGAGTTTAGTTATAGGTCACTTAAGGTGATGGGAGAAGGCTAAATTCTAAATGTCCAGGGTATCTGAAGAGCAATAGTTCCACCAGTGAAGAGTTAAAGGCTGCAAATTATAGTGGAATCTTTACCTTGTGTATTCCTTCAAAGGCGATGCATGCTTGGTCTGCCACAGTGGGGTCCTGGGTCAATGCCTGGCAAAATATGCCCTGTGGAATCTGGCATGTGGAAACGAAACCTCTGACATGCATGCCATATTTTCTCTTGTCTTCCCGGTTTCCAGCATTGATTAACCAAACTCCCATTTTAGCTTGCTACCCTAGTTAGTGCTTGTCTTACCTTTCATAACTGTGCTTACCTGTAGTATCTAGCTACCTACTGTACTGCTTAAAAGTGACCTCCCAGCTCAGCAAATCGTGTCTCAAATCCTGTCGGCCCACACTCCCCAGTTCTACCTGTTTCTTCACAGCCCATGCGGATGACTCCTGCCCTTATTCTCTGTTGCCTCTAGTAGATCTTTGCACCCACCCATTCTGCTGATCATAATGTCATGAAATGAGAATGGATGAGGCATCCAAAGATAGGAAAACAGCTGAGTGATGAGTCTTGAGGATCATCCAGAGATTATGTAAAGGAAGTGGTAATTAAGCCAATACAGGTAAAATAAAGAAGACAGAAAGGAAGGAGAATAATATGAAAAAAAGGGATAATTAATGAATTACTTTATTCATTCATCAATCCAACAAATATTTATAGAGTATGCAAGGTACCGAGTTAGAGTCTATGAAACCAAAATGTCGCATGAATGACAAGCCAGAAGAGGATTTCAAAGGCATAATGATCAATCCTATCAAATTCAATAGAAAGATAAAGGAAAATATCTGCTGGGCTCAGTGGCTCATGCCTGTAATCCCAGCACTTTGGGAGGCTGAGGTGGGAGGATAACTTGAGCCCAGGAGTTCAAGACCAGCCTGGGCAACATGGCGAGAACTCATCTCTACAAAAAATAAAAATAAAATAAAAAGCAAGGAAAATGTCAATGTGGAGGGAGAGAGGGAGAATCAGAAAACATCACAATTATACAAGAACTAAGGGCACACTTACATTCCCTGTCACATTCATGCAGAGAGGAAAAAAATCCAGCAAGCAGTATGTTTGTCTCTGAAAACAGGAATATAATGAGTTAGAGTCACATCTACATCCGGCAATGCCTTGTACGGAGAATGCGTCTTGTGTAATGATTCACAGTGTGTGTCCTGGGTAATTAGCTCAGTAAGTCATGTTTAATTTCTTCTTATATTTCCAAAACTCTGTTTTCTGAGCCAGCGGCCAAATCATACGTTTCCCTTGCCAGAATCCACGTGAACTCTCAGACCTGTCTTTTGTCCAGAATGCATTCAATAGTGTCTTCCTGTTGGTAGTGCAATATCTCATCAGGGACGATCTGGCCGGGAAATGACGGGGCATTCTTAAAATGGAATTTGGAAGCGCTGTTTCTGGAAAGACCTCTCTGCTTTACACATAGCTACAACATGAGGTTTCTGTCCTCTGCCATGTTCAGTCACTGGCATCTCTCTGAAGTCATTAATGAGGATGCCAGACACTATCAACCACGACACCTCTTGTCGTGGATTCTATGCCTGTGAAACAAATTTCCTCCTTTTTTTTTTTTTTTTTTTTTCAGATGGAGTCTCACTCTTTCGCCCAGGCTGGAGTGCAGTGGTAAAATCTCGGCTCACTGCAACCTCCACCTTCCGTGTTCAAGCGATTCTCCTGCCTCAACCTCCTAAGTAGCTGGGACTACAGGCGTGCACGAACACGCTTGGCTAATTTTTTTATTTTTATTTTTTGTATTTTTTTTAGTAGAGATGGGATTTCGCCACGTTGGCCAGGCTGGTCTTGAACTCCTGACCTCAGGTGATCCACCCACCTTGGCCTTCCAGAGTGCTGGGATTACAGGTGTGAGCTACTGCACCCGGCCCAAATTTCCTCTTGATAAAAAAACGTTCACCCACATGTGATCAATTATCTTTTCTGGGGCTACTTCAATGAGATTTAATATAGTGTTCTTTCCCCACAAAACTGCAGGGAGGCAGTCAGCCGTCGTCACACAGCATTCCGTATTAGCAGTGTGGCAACTTCCAGGAATTATTCTTACGGCAGCCTCTAGAAATGAATTTTAATACACGGTCTTGATGTTCAAACTTTAGTCAAGTAAGTTATTATTATTTTGGAATGATTGTTCTCTCTCTCAAAAGGAGCACATTTCAGGTTAATGTGGCCACAGGTGTATTTTCCAGAAGACTGGCTGTAGATGGGTGTCAATCCCTAGCTTCGTTCCTGTGGTTTGGGCGAGACTGTCTGCCCTATCTCTGAGCTCAGCTTCTTACCCCATCTTTTTGGCTTTTCAGAACTTGTTCCTATAAAATTCCAGGGTCTGTTTCCCAAAAGGCAAGCCCTCCTTCCACACTACCACGTTGCAGTTCTCAAATTTGGCAAAAAGCTGACAAATGACTGACTTTGGCATGTTGCTAGGTACTTAGAAGTCTTGGCCATGGAGTGAAAGTGAAGATGTGGATTTCAAACAAATGGTTTTGAAGCTGTATTTATAACAAGGCATCGTTACTAAATGACTGACGCTTATTTGCCGAGGTCCTTTCTAATGCATCTGTCCCTTACTATGTATTCTATTCATGGCCTTTAAGTTGTATGGCTGTGATTTACTTCTGTCCAGGGTACTCTAACTGGACTGTTGGAATGTGAAAAAAAGCTCATGCCTGAGACCCACCCATAGAGATTCAGGTGCACCTGGGTCAGGATGTGGCCTGGGCATCAGGATGTAGAAACCTCTCCAGGAGAGTCTTATGTTTCTCCAGCATTGAGGGGTCCTGCCTTGATATGGCTCTCTTTCTACATCTTAATTTACCATGAAGCCATCAAGATATTTCTACCAATAAAAAAAAAA
>NW_016816080.1:36512-38770 GCF_001698545.2 Rhinopithecus bieti
TATTTTACAGTTAGATGCAGATGGCCAGGGAACTGTGATAGCAATACAACACAGACAATGTTTCTGTTTCTCCACTTCAAAGGAAGGCCACGACACAATAGAAATGTTTTACAGCAGAAAAACAATTGGAATTTCAAGTCTGGGAAAGTTTAAGTGATCAATTATACATTATAAAAAGCCATTCCACACATTCTTAGAAAGCGACTTGATAGCAAACTTAAAGAAAAGTGTAACTGTATCTCTGTGTTCAGTTCCATTTGTTTGGTGTTGCAATATCACCTTACACCTACTACATCCGATATATAGTTATGAACCTTCATTTCTTTTTTCTGCAATGTATGCTGCTATTATATAAGTAGGAGTTGGCCATCTCTTTCTGTAAGAAAGTCAATATTGTTGGTTTAGCAGCTGTACAGTTGCTGTCTTAACTACTCACTGCCGATGTAGTGTGGAAATAGCACAGGCACTGTGCAAACCAATGAGTAAGGCTGCATTCCAGCAAAACTTGATGAATAAAAACAGGTGGTGGGCTGGGTTTGGCTTCGGAGCTGTTATAAACAGGGACCATTGGATGATCCCCCTTAAGGTTTATATTGGGTAGGAGTAGAGGAAGTTTGTTGAGTGCCATGATTTGTTCTGATAACACCCTTTAGAAATAACCTGGAACTCTCTCTTCTCACGGGTACATCAAAGTCTAGACCTGTTTCAAATTGCTCTTCCATAGATCCAAAACTCCACCACCAGAGGAGAAAGTTTTCATCTTCTTCTGTCTCATGCATTGTCACAGATTGCAATTTGTAAAAAGTAACCTTGATTGTGTGTCTTTCAAAGGAGACTCCAGGCTTCATGGATATAGAGAGCAGCTGTCCAGCACCTAGTACGGGGACTGGAGTTTAAAGATACTCAAACATTCATTGACTTGGACTCTCAGTTCTCAAAGTTTCTTTCCACCACTTTAATAAAGGAAAACAACTGTAACTGTCCTATCTCCCTTCTCTGTGAGCATTTCTATGGCATCTAAGGCACAGATGTTCTGCACTGATTTATCTATGTCGGCTTCTTCTCCATATTGCTAGAATCTCATTTTCATGCTATCACCAACTGACCACCTGGAAACTTTCCATCTCCTTCATCCTAGATTTTTGGTTTTGTGCTCAATGCCATCTCAGTCTGATCTGGGAGCAGCAGATGGCACTATACAGAAACACTCACTGGGTTGGTCCAAGTCACATCCCAGCACAGATGTTCATAAAACCCTTATTCCTTTCAAAGTGATCACTTTCGGAAACCAATACTGGATATTTAATCCGGAAACTTCTGCAGTGATGGGAAGTTGCATGTGACTTCCTTGTTGAAACTGACATCAGGGCTTGAACATGTCCAGTGCTTTTAGCATTGGAATGCCCTCATTGTACCTGGTTCTGAGCTTCGTACTTTTGGTTGGAGAGCCGTAGACAATAGTGTTGAATAAGGCAGGTCTCTCATGCTGGTGACTTTGCGTCCGTTGTAACATTCTCCATGGTGAATGTCCTTCTTGGTGGATGAGTTTGCTTTCTTGTATCACTCAAATAATTGCATCCAATTCTGGTGATAAAAATAGAGATTAATTCTGGTTTTGGTGAGAATGCACAAAGATGTGAGCAGCATGGTCTTTTCTCTCATAGGCTTACATCCTAGCCCATTCCCCCAAAGTGGTGACAGTATGCACCTTGGAAACACTCTATGGGCTATTCTAATAGATCAACATTTGGTCACAGTGATTCCCTTCCAAAAGTGACTACTCTGAGGAGGATGTCCTCATTTTGAAACACTAGCGTGGGTATATTTCTTAAAAGAAAGGAAAGATGGAATTATGCTGAGTGCCTTTCCCAAAACTCATTGTTTGAAAATGTCACCAGAAGCCCTCACAATAAGAGTAAAAAGGAAAATGTGAAATGAAAGTAAGAATGAACATTAAAAATGTGGACAAAATTGATTTACTAATACTTATGAATACTACCTCTATTGCTCATAGGCATTAATAAAATAAGGAAAACTGAGCACAAGGAAATAGAATACAAAACATAATAATTATTATGAGGTAATTTTTCTATTTGCTCATTTTTACTTTATTAATTTAAAAAAATTTCTGAAAGTCCCTGCTTGTAGAATATTTAGTCACTAATCATTCCCCACTTCTTGTGTAATAGGATAAATGAGACAAGTTTCTTACTTGGCATTTATGCAGATTGTTTAATTTTTTTTTTTTTTTTTTTTTT
>NW_016816080.1:42550-45440 GCF_001698545.2 Rhinopithecus bieti
TTAGCCAGGATGGTCTCGATCTCCTGACCTCGTGATCCGCCCGTCTCGGCCTCCCAAAGTGCTGGGACTACAGGCTTGAGCCACCGCGCCCGGCCTGCCCTGTCATTCTAACTGAATTGTAATTCATCTGTTTCCACTGATGCAGGACAGTCCTTCGAGTAGTCTTGGTTCTCCCCTCTTTTTTTCTTGTAGTTCTTAAGAATAACTGTAGAATGTGCTGGGAATGCAACATCTTGAGATAAGGGGGAGTTACCTAGAACAGTCCAGGTTCTGTTCCAGTCCCCTCACAGAAATAGGATGTCCTTCAATGCTTTAGCCCAGTGGGTCCCATGGCCCCAGGTATGAAACCCAGGGCAGGCTGATTTATGGGGTCTCTTAGCTTCAGTGCAACTTGGGCATGCACAGAAGAGACCCCCATCTACCAGGGGCAGCTTTTCTGAGCCTTGGAAGAGTGGCTTGCTATGAAGTCCCGGCTTCTATTGCTTCTTGCTGCCTAGTTGAAAGTAACAAACCCACTTTACTTACTCTGTGCATGAGTGTTCTGTCTCACTGGATGCAGACAAGTAGGTCGTTAGTGCACAGTGAACCTGCTTCACAAATGAGAAAACTGAGACCCAGAGGTATGGAATGACTTGCCCAAGATGCCATAGTGAGTGGTAGGATTCAAGCAAAGAACCCTAGAATGTTGCTCTTACATTGAATTCAATGCATGTGATATACACGTGTGTGTGTTTGTAATTGTGCTGTCTGTTACATCTTCACTTCCAGACCACATGCTGAATGGCAGAGGGAGGAACAACAACAACAAAATTCAAGGCCATTCTGCAAAATCAACACATATGATTCTGCTTTAATGCAAGCATAATCCAATATTTGCACAGTAATATGGCTCATAGACATTTCACCTAAAACACTGCAATGCAGAAGTCTTTTTGAGCATTACCCTCGTTGGCCTCTGCCTTTTTCCCTCATTACATGCAGAACAGTAACCATGGGGTAGTATGGTCCTGGGCCATGAAGAATGGATTTAGACCGTCTCCAGTGATTGAGGGTATATGTTACATGCTCTTAAGTTTTTATTTAGAAAAGTTCTTTTCCATCTAGGAGGCTATTCAATAAACCCTTTGGACCGTGAAACTGACCATGGAAAATTATTTTTCAAAGTCCTCATACCATTTATTACTGCTTCATGAGGTGTCCTGACAAGAGAGGAGGCTGAGATTGAGCCAGGAATCAGCCTTCTAAGTAATAGCGCTGATGCTTTGTGTATGGCCAGGCGTGCTTCTATACAAAGTATTGCGTGATCTTTAGTGCAAGGTGTTCATCAAGGCACACTGCACTGAAAGTAGAATAAACACTGTTGTCTGTACCCAACAAGCTATTGCCACTGTTGGAAACAGGTCTGTATTGCCATCTGTGTTACTGGACGTAAATTATATCTTATGAAATCTTAACTAAAAACTCAAAATTTCATCCAGCTGAAAACTTTGTAACATATACTATCAAGAAAAGTCATGAAGACCAAGTGTGGTGACTCATGCCTGTAATCCCAGCNCACCTTCCGTGTTCAAGCGATTCTCCTGCCTCAACCTCCTAAGTAGCTGGGACTACAGGCGTGCACGAACACGCTTGGCTAATTTTTTTATTTTATTTTTTGTATTTTTTTTAGTAGAGATGGGATTTCGCCACGTTGGCCAGGCTGGTCTTGAACTCCTGACCTCAGGTGATCCACCCACCTTGGCCTTCCAGAGTGCTGGGATTACAGGTGTGAGCTACTGCACCCGGCCCAAATTTCCTCTTGATAAAAAAACGTTCACCCACATGTGATCAATTATCTTTTCTGGGGCTACTTCAATGAGATTTAATATAGTGTTCTTTCCCCACAAAACTGCAGGGAGGCAGTCAGCCGTCGTCACACAGCATTCCGTATTAGCAGTGTGGCAACTTCCAGGAATTATTCTTACGGCAGCCTCTAGAAATGAATTTTAATACACGGTCTTGATGTTCAAACTTTAGTCAAGTAAGTTATTATTATTTTGGAATGATTGTTCTCTCTCTCAAAAGGAGCACATTTCAGGTTAATGTGGCCACAGGTGTATTTTCCAGAAGACTGGCTGTAGATGGGTGTCAATCCCTAGCTTCGTTCCTGTGGTTTGGGCGAGACTGTCTGCCCTATCTCTGAGCTCAGCTTCTTACCCCATCTTTTGGCTTTTCAGAACTTGTTCCTATAAAATTCCAGGGTCTGTTTCCCAAAAGGCAAGCCCTCCTTCCACACTACCACGTTGCAGTTCTCAAATTTGGCAAAAGCTGACAAATGACTGACTTTGGCATGTTGCTAGGTACTTAGAAGTCTTGGCCATGGAGTGAAAGTGAAGATGTGGATTTCAAACAAATGGTTTTGAAGCTGTATTTATAACAAGGCATCGTTACTAAATGACTGACGCTTATTTGCCGAGGTCCTTTCTAATGCATCTGTCCCTTACTATGTATTCTATTCATGGCCTTTAAGTTGTATGGCTGTGATTTACTTCTGTCCAGGGTACTCTAACTGGACTGTTGGAATGTGAAAAAAAGCTCATGCCTGAGACCCACCCATAGAGATTCAGGTGCACCTGGGTCAGGATGTGGCCTGGGCATCAGGATGTAGAAACCTCTCCAGGAGAGTCTTATGTTTCTCCAGCATTGAGGGGTCCTGCCTTGATATGGCTCTCTTTCTACATCTTAATTTACCATGAAGCCATCAAGATATTTCTACCAATAAAAAAAAAAATCCAGGGAGATTTGTTTCAAAGAATCAGTCCAAAAAATCTTTAAAACTATACTAACGAGCTAAGAGCACATTTGGAAATGTACATATAAATAATATATCATAATATATTATATAATAAAT
>NW_016816080.1:48978-52430 GCF_001698545.2 Rhinopithecus bieti
TTTTTTTAGACAAGGTCTCACTCCATCTCCCAGGCTGGAGTGCAGTGGTTCGATCTCAGTTCACTGTAACCTCTGCCTCCCAGGTTCAAGCGATTCTCTTGTCTCAGTCTCCTAAGTATCTGGGACTACAGGCGAGCGCCACCATGCCCAACCGATTTTTGTATTTTTAGTAGAGATGGGGTTTTGCCATGTTGGCCAGTCTGGTCTAAAACTCCTGACCTCAAGTGATCCACCTGCCTCGGCCCCTCAAAGTGTTGGGATTATGCTTGAGCCACTGTACTTGGCCTTATTTAAAATATTTTAAAGTCACCTTCTTTAAATAGGTACTCCCATGAAAACTGGAAAAAATTGGAAAAAGCAATTGATGCAGTCCATCAAAGAAGAGGAGGGAAATGATGTTTGTGGGTGCCCACATTGGGCCAAATGTGGGGACCAGTGCCTTTAAGAATGTGTGTGTCTCACAGTAATTCTGTGAAATTGGTATTATCCTCACAACGATGGGAGAAACCAAGGCTTCCAGAAGGGAAGTCAGTGCCCACAGTCTTAGGCAGAGCCAGCCCTATCCTACCCAACACCCTCTGTCCATGGGATGAAATCCAACCTCCTTGGCTTGACTGCTTTTCTTAGGTGGCCTCTCTTGCCTAGAATCCTGATGGATCCCCCTTCCCTGGACCCATCACCTCAGACATAGCAACCCAACCCAGCCCCAGTGCAGCTGCAGGACTCTTGGCCCGGCTGCTCCTTCTGCTTGCATCATTATCCCCCTGGATATTTGCACAACTAGATCCCTTCCATGTTTCCATCTTTGTTACCATCTCCACCCCAGGGATCCCTGATATAGTCATTGTCTTTGCTGATACCCAGTTGGATTTTCTTTACTGCCTTAACCACTACTCATGACTATTCCTGATATCATGATCCCACACTGCAAGACTTAATTTCTTAATAAAAAGCCAAATTGTATTTGATAGGTTGAATCACATGAAATTACCTTTCTGTAGCCCCCGAAAATGGTTGCATAACATCAGTTTCATATGGTTCTTCTCAAATACAGACAGCCATGACATTGAAAGGGGACTGCTAACCATTACGTTTCTTAATCAATAGAATGGGAATGGCTAGAATATCACTCTCCAGATTTTTGTGGTCATGCATCCCCGTGATAAGACAATAACACTTTTCTGTACTTATCTATTAGGTTGGTGCTAAAGTAATTGCAGTTTTCGTCATTGAAAGTAATGGCAAAAACTGCAATTACTTTAGCACTGACCTAATATTATGTGTAAACTATAAACGCATCCAATTGTTATCGAATGTCTCACGTGATACAAAATACAGGAGTGGTGAGATTCCCCATCTCTACTAAAAATACAAAAATTAGCTGAGTGTGGTGGCGCATGCCTGTAGTCCCAGTTACTTGGGAGGCTGAGGCAAGAGAATTGCCTGAACTTGGGAGGCAGATGTTGCAGTGAGCCGAGATCGCGCCACTAGACTCCAGTCTGGCGACAGAGCAAGACTCCGTTTCAAAAAAAAAAAAAGTAAAAAAAGATTCCTCTATCATGATAGCAGATGCAGATCACTCCGTTACATAGTCTTCCAGAAAATTCAGATTGTTGTTTGGAGTTGGAGCTAAGATTTTATCAGATTTTATTTGAGAGTCATTGTCTTTCGTTTGAAAATGCGCTGACAAGAGTTAGGTGATATGTTGCCTCCTTGTGCTTGCATGATTCTTAGCAAATTCACTCTTGTTTTTTTGTAGGGGCTTTAAGTCACTCATCCATTTTGTGAGGATTAATACACTTAAACCCAGAGGGCATCACCAGTGAATTCTCTTGAGCAGGCACTTGTTAACAACGAAAGGTTGCAATTTGCTGAAAATAAAAATGAGTGAAAACAAGTGAGGCACTCCTGCCCCTACTGGGAAGCCCCATCACATCTTACATCTTGCATGAGGAAGGAAGCATTAATCTGGACTTGAACTATTACTATTTACTATTCATGAGATACAAAGTGGAAATCCTCACATTTCCTTCCCACTCACCGAGGAATATCTCTGCAAACACCCTGAGCTTGGTGCATCCACTCTAAGAACCACTGAACCAGAGAATATTTATAATTCCAGTAAAGGATTATAAACAGAGAGACTGTTGGGAGCAAGGTGTTAGGTCTGAACTTGGCAAACTACAGTCTTTACTTACAAGATGCTCTCACTAGTTTGCTGATGACCTGAAGTGAGCCTTGTTGTAGTTTAACGATGTATGCCTGAAAACTGCTCATTATAAAAATTGCACTTGCTGTCTTACATTGTGGAGTGTGTTTGTAATAGGAAATTCAATTTGCTTATGTAAGCTCTAAATGAGCCCACTGACCCTGAGATCATTGACCACTATACAGAGTGTGTGGATTCTCTGACTACTGAGAAAAGCGCAGGCTTCTACTTCAAGTTTGCATTTTGCAAATTGTGTCCTGGCAGACTCAGATCCAAACAAAAGGTAAAGTTTCATTCACTAATAATACATTCTGGTTTGTTTATTTATTATCTTTTTCTCTGTCAAGCTACAAGATTCATGAGAGAAGAGACCATGCTCTTCACAGGTATGTGCACAGAACTTTACCAATACAGTGTAAGTAGTTAATCTATATTTGTTAAATTTTTGAATAAATAAACAGATGAATGAATGAATGATGTTGTAGGTGGCAGAGCCAGGACTATAATTCTAGTCTTCTGACAGTAAGAAATAACACAGTCCTGTGTTATTTTCCAATTCTCTGTAAGGCTCATTATTTGGAATAGGCATTGGCTTTAAAATTACTTCTTAAATGTTCATGTTCATACAGAAATCTCATATTAAAAAGAATTATAGACTTGCAGAGTGCTCCATACCAGACATAGAGTAAGATTGGTAATTTAGTGCCAAGCTGCTTGGGAAATTAATAGTAAACAAGAAATAGTTAATTATGTCCAAATGTGTTTTATAGTCCCTCTCTCTTTGTAAACTAAGGCAATAAGATTTGAAGGGAAGACATTTGGACAATCTTAAATTCTGGGCTGGACAGCATTTTCAATGATGGGACAATGGCATTAACAGGAACCTGGTTGAAATTGGAGACCATTATTCTAAGTGAAGTAACTCAGGAATGGAAATCCAAAGATCATGTGTTCTTGTATTCTCACTCATAAGTGGGAGCGAAGCTATGAGGACACAAAGTCACAAGAATGATACAATGGACTTTGGGGGCTCAGGCAAAACTGTGGGAGGGGGATGAGGGATGAAAGACTACACATTGGACCCAGTGTACACTGCTCGGGTGATGGGTGCACCAAAATCTCAGAAATCACCGCTAAAGAACTTATGTAGTGAAACACCACCTGTTCCCCAAATATCTATTGAAATTAACAACAACAACAAAAAAGCCTTAACGATTCCCCCTGTCATTCTTTTCTTTTTTTT
>NW_016816080.1:54138-66329 GCF_001698545.2 Rhinopithecus bieti
AAAAAAAAAAAAAAAAAAAACAGGAAAACTAAGTAATGTTTTGTAATGCAGGATGGCTTACATGGTACTTCAGTGGCAGGAATTTCATATTTTTCATGATAGTTGAAGATGAGCAGATTCAGAGAGAAACCTAATATTTATTCCGATAGTTACACAACAAAAGTTAACACTGCTCTTTGATTTAAACTTGAGCTAAGCAAAGCAGACCCTTTTGGGAAAGGATAGTGGTCCAAAATAATACGTGAAAGTTGTGTGTGCTTCCATTTTATAAAGGTGTGGAGGAGGTTCTCCAATACCATGCCAATAGCTTTAAGTTTGAAATCTAAAAGTACAAGCCCGTTTTAGAAAATGCCTTTTTCCCCTGCAAGAATGCAACTCCAGTTTCTAACTAGAGAAAAATCATAAACTGGCGAAGGTTGTGTTCTTTACTTTGCATGAGGTTTGCCTAACCCGAATTCCTGTCCCTCCACCTCTCCCATGGCATTGTCCAGCTTCTCTACAGTAGCGACTCAGCCAGCTTTTATCAGCATTACTTGGGGGAGTGGGGACAGGTTTTCTAGTCCAAGCCCAGGATCTGGAGAGTTGAGGCTTGAGACCTTTATTTTAAAAAGTTTCTCAAGAGATTTTTCTGTACATAAAATACTCAGCTGAGTAATTACTCGTAACAAGCTTAGTCACAGTTTTGCAGCCATTGGGAAGTGCCTGTCTGTCAGAGAGCTCTCTGATAGATGCCTGTGGATATTGCTTATTGAACTGGCTGAATCAATGACACTCATCAGCTGACTGCTGGGACTTCGTCGTTGACTCTCAGCACCATCCCCTCTCCACCCCAGACCCTGCTGTGGGTGCTTGTAGGGAAATCTAATCCTTCCTCGATAACACCATAGGAAAACTTCTCACACTGTGGTCCTCCTCTGCCCTCGCACCACATGCTTCTCTGCCATATTGCAGATCCCGTAAGTCTAAGAGATGAGGTTCAGAGAGAATTTTTGGTGCTGTAGCCTTTCCATTTCTTTAAAAACGGCTCCATATTCTTTTTTATGTTAGGATGAATAATTGATAGTACTGTCCTCTGAAAGAGGACCCAAAAGTACAGGAGTTTAAATATACGGATGCTTGGCTGGGTATAGTGGCTTATGCTTATAATCTCAATGCTTGGGGAGGCTGAGGGCAAAGAATCACTGGAAGCCAGGAGTTCAAGACCAGCCTGATCAACACAGAAAGACCACTCTCTCTTCAAAAAATTAAAAAATTAGCCAGGCATGGTGGCACATGCCTATAGTCCCAGCTACTCGGGAGCATCACTTGAACCCAGGAGTTCCAGGCTACAGTGACCTATGATCACACCACTGCACTCCATCCTGGACCACAGAGTAAGACCCTGCATCTAAAATGTTATGTGTGTGTGTGTGTGTGTGTACACACATATGAATGTATATATGTGTCTATATGGATAGACACATATATGTCTATATGTCTATATGTGTCTATGGATAGACACATATATACATCTGTATGTATATGTGTCTATATATGTGTGTATGTACACATATGTCTATATGTAATATGTCTATAGGTACACACATATATATGTATAGACACATGTGTGTATACATGCACATGTGCATCTATATGTGTAGATATATATGTATAGACACATATATGTACATATGTGTGTACACAAACACTCACACATAACATTTTAGATTCAGAGTCCTGTTCTGTGGTCCAGGATGGAGTGCAGTGGTATGACCACAGGTCACACATATGTATATGTTTATACATATATGCGTATATATGTATATATGTTTATATGTATATGCGTATATATGTCTATATGTATATGTGTATATGTGTGTATATACATATATATGTGTGTGATTGCATACAATATGAATACACACACATACATGCACACACACAGATATTCCTCAACTTATGATGGGATTACAGCCTGCTAAACCCATTTTAGGTGGAGAATATCCTAAATTGAAATGCATTTAATACACCTAACCTGCTGAACATCATAGCTTAGCCCAGCTTGCCTTAAACATGTTCAAAACACTCACATTAGCCTACAAGTGGGCAAAATCATCTAACAGTCTGATTTGTAATAACATGTTACATATCTCATGTAATTCATTGAATATTGTATTAAAAGTGGAAAACAGAATGGTTGTATGGGCACTCGAAAGATAGTTTTACTGAATGCATATTGCTCTCACACCATTGTAAAGTTGAAATATCGTAAGTTGAACAATTGTTAAGTCAATGATCATCTGTATAATTGTGTCAGGACTTAACTTTATAACTATGCCTGCTTCAACATAATATAATTTGAAAGGCAGATGGATTAAAATGATCCCATGTACTAGAAAAAATAATTAACTATATAATAATAAAATACCATTGCTTTTCAAATAACAACATGTTGGCAGGGAATAAGCCTGCATGTGGAGTAGTTTTGTGGAAAGCTGTGGTTAACTGACTGACTTGGCATGTATTCCATATCCTTCAAGTGTGTGATCTGGTACTGCAAAGGACAAAAGGCTAACAATGCAGTTTCCTGGACTCCCCTGCAGCTAGGGTTCCAGATGGGATTTAGCTCCACTGGTCAGGCATTGTCTTAACACCTACCTGCATTAGTAGTTGAGGCAGGTGGGGAGAAAACTGGTCATGCCAGGGAAGGCCTGGAAGGTAAAATAGGGCTCTGAATGAAGTTGTAGGGACAGCCTCCTAGTCTGCCACCTGTGGCAAAATCAGCAATTGCCCTGGAGGGCTGTTTTGTTAACGTTGGTCTAGGAGTCCTTCCTGGAGACCTAATCATGTTTTCATTCATTCCTTTCTGTAGAAAACACCTGGGGTGGTGCCTGAAAATCAAAAGTGTATGAATGTGTGCTCGTGTGTGGGAGATGGGCAGGAGAGGTATAACTAATGAAAATCATTGCCCCATTTAATTTTCTTTGAAAGTCCTTTGGGCCGGGTGCAGTGGCTTATACCTCTAATGCCAGCACTTTGGGAGACTGAGGCTGGGATTTCAAGACCAGCCTGGGCAACATAGCGAGACTTTGTCTCTACAAAAAATACAAAAAGTAGCTAGGCCTGTTGGCGCATACCTGGAGTCTCAGCTACTTGAGAGGCTAAGGTGGGAGGATGGCTTAAAGCCGGGAGTTCAAGGCTGCAATGAGCCACGATTATGCTGCTGCACTCCAGCCTGGACAACAGAGCAAAACCCTGTCTGTACAAAATAAAATAAAATACATAAAACAAAATGAATTTAAAAATAAATAAAATTTAAAAAACATTTGATTTTGCAGTGCACAAACACTCATGTAAATGAACATTAATTGCTGGAAGGTGTAAGAAATGCATTTAAAACCATTTCTTACTGTCTCAGCTTATTTCTTTCTCTAAGACTTTGAGTCATCATTGGACTGAAAAGGGAGGGTGGTTTCAGATTTTGAAATTTAGGTTTTAATATCTAAATGAGTATCATTTCTCAGAGAAAAGATGTCTTCTGGAGGGAAAGATTGCTTGCATTTCCCAAAAGAAACATTAGTCAATAGTAATATTATATTTATTTAATCCAAGGGAGAGAACACCGTGGGAAACTTAGCCACATGGCTAGCAACACACCTAGTCAGAAGAGAGGATACACTTCTTGTTTTCACTTAAAAGATTTGATTGGCATCTAGATGGATCAACTTCACCAGCATGGTACAACTTCACACTTCATTTGGCGTGTGTAAACACAGCCTATAGTTTCCCAGTTTGAGTTTTCTCCTGGGCAGCTGAATGCTATAGAGTGCAGTAATTGGATTGACATCTACACTGATAACAGAATTGTCTGCAGACAACTGCTCATCTTTTCAAAATGTTTACATCTCTATTGGTGGTCTGTTCCCTCTCTACTTGGTCTAAAACAATTTATGAGACATTTAACAAACAATAATAAATGAACCCTATTAATATACTCAGATGGGGTTCTTGACTTCTATTTTCTCTGTGAAAGGATGTTTACTGCTAGATATTAAGGGGTCAGTTATGAAAGCAGCTTTCATATAAAGTGGATAAAATATTTTGTAATCTGTAATAGAATGAGATCCCCCCTAAAATAGGCAAAAGGTAGAATGTACAGTCAGCATTTGTGATTCATGCTCAGGTTGGGAAAATAATTCTTTCTTTCTTTCTTTCTTTCTTTTTTTTTTTTTTTTTAAGAGAGGGGTCTCTCTCTCTGTTGCCCAGGCTGGAGTGCAGTATCATGATCTGAGGATCATCACTCACAGTGGCCTTGAATTCCTGGGCTTAAGCCATCCTCCCAACTCAGCCTCCCAAGTAGCTGCAATGACAGGCATGCACCACCACACCTGGCGAATTTTTGTTTTAATTTTTTGTAGAGATGAGGTTTTGCCATGTTGCCCAGGCTGAAAATTTCTTTACCAGAGCATTTACTTGAATTCTGCTAGAAGTGTTTAAACCTTAACTTTTCTGATTAATGTTTTGCTTAATGGAAAACTACTGTATGTTCCTAGATTATGTCAGGATATAATGCAATTTGATGTAATGGCAACATACAAGAATAAACTGGTTGCTCTATCAATCTGATTGACAACTAGTTTTATAGTGCTCGTAAAAGTGGGTAATTACCTATTGCCAATGGGGTTGACAGATAATCTAATACCAGGTGAGTATAATATATAGTTGAGGTTTTGTAGCTAGCAGACTTTTAAAGTACATAGGATATGACATTATGTAATTGCCAATTCATTATTTGATCATAATACTAATCAATTTCATAGGCTTACTCTGTAAAACAAAATCTATGAGCCATTTTAACGTAGATTTAGTCAATGAAATCCCGTTCATGGTTTCAGGGCGAACTACTCAGTGTTTCATTACGAATGAATGGTTTTAGACCAGGAGCATGTTACCATTTATTGAAGCAAATGTTTACTCAATGTGAATCTAGTAAACCAGAAGAAATAATTTTCTTTTAGAAAATATTTTATTGGCATTCGTCTTTGATTCGCAGTAACTTAGAACTAAAAGAGTAAATAGCAATTCCTTGCTACTCCTTTATTTGTCCAGTGAGGAAAACTTAGATTCCAGGGATGCTGGTCACATAGTCAAAGCTAGTTAATATTAAATACCAAAGCCGGGAATGGATCCAAGAGCTCCTAAGTTAAAATTCAAAGCATTTGTACAAAAACAAAAAGTTTGATGACCAAAGCGCTACACCATTTGAGTCTTCTTGAAGCACATGGAGGGATTTCTCTCGTGCTTGGGAGCTCCTGATTTTCTGTTTCTTATGAACTTAGAATGTTTGTTCCCACCTGATGTGTTTATGTGTCTGCCTTGATTCAGACACCTCTGGAAGTAATTCAGTTCACTAATTGGGTTGATTTGACTTTTAATGTAGCCATGTGTCACAGGGTCTGCAAACTTCCAGGGGATACCTCAGACCACTAGATCCTCCCCCTAATTTCTGCTCACTGACTTAGTTACCTGGTTAAAACTTTTACATATGGTTATGGATTGAATTTTACCTTCCCCCATCCCAAATAATATGTTGAAGTCTCTTAATCCCTAGTACTGCGGAATGTGACCTTATATTTAGAGATGGGTTTTTTGTTTTGTTTTTTGTTTTGTTTTAATGGAATCTTGCTCCTTTGTTCAGGCCTGAGTGCAGTGGTGCAATCTCAGCTCACTGAAACCTCTGCCTCCTGGGCTCAAGTGACTCTCCTGTCTCAGCCTCCCGAGTAGCTGGGATTACAGGCGCCCACTACCATGCCCAGATAATTTTTGTATTTTTAGTAGAGACGGAGTTTCACCATGTAGCCCAGGCTGGTCTCAAACTCCTGACCTCAAGTGATCCACCCTCCTCGGCCTCCCAAAGTGCTGGAATTACAAGTGTGAGCCACTGTGCCTGGCCCCAGAGATAGGGTCTTTACAAAGGTAATCAAGTTAAAAATGAGGTCATTAAGGTGGATCCTAATCTAATAACACTGGTGTCCTTATAAAAAGGGAAGGTTTGGATACCAAGATATGCATAAAAGGAAGGCACAATGAAGACTTGCTGGTAGAAGACAACCGTGTGCAAGCCAAGGAGAGAGCGCTTACATCTCTTAGAAGGAACCAACTCTGCAGCTATGGACTGAATGTTTGTGTCCACCCCATGCAAATTCAGATGCTGAAACCTAACCCCCAGGGTGATGATGTTAGGAGATGGATCTTGGGGAAGTGATGAGGTCATAAAGATGGAGCCTCATGAATGGGATCTCTGCCCGTATGAAAGAGACTGCAGAAAGCTCCGTTGCCCCTTCCACCATGTGAGAACACAGCCAGAAGGCACTGTCTATGAACCAGGAAGCAGGTCCTCACCAGATGCTGAATCTGCTGGCGCCTTAATTTTGGACTTTCAGTCTCCATAACTATGATAAATAAATGTAAGCTTTTTTAAAAAGCCATCAGTTCATGGTTCTTTCTTGTGGCAGCCCTAAGAATCTAACACGTGCCTGGAGAATGATTTTAACATGAGGGTGACAAAATTCCAGAGGCAAACTGCCCACAGGTGGTCAAATTTATCCTGGTTTGTGTGGGAATCTCCTGGTTTTGACACTGAAAATCTCATATCCAAGGAAGCCTCTCAGTCTGGAGTAAACAAGGAGAACTGGTCACCCTGGCTGGCACCTAGACATTCAATAATGTTCCCTTTGGCCTTTGGGTGTTGATCACACTGTCTCCCTGAATTGGTACCTTGGTTCTTAAGAACAACAGGTCAATGGAAAGAATGGCAGTCATCGTCTTTGAAGGAATATGGCTAAGTGATTAGGATAGGTCTTGTAAATAGCTGACATCCTTCAAAAGGAGTGATGAAAAGAGTTCCTGTTTCAAAATATATTCCCCACAGCCCCGAAAAAATCTAAAATTCCACTGCCCTTTTGATTTTTTAATAGATTCCCAGCCTCACGGTCTGTTTTAGATCTGATTCTCTAGAAGCAGTCTGAGATGAGGACTCATGGGCCAGTGATTTATTGATGGAGGGCTCAGAGGAGAAACCCCTCAGGAAATGAAGGAAGCAGGAGGGGGTGGAGAGAGAAGGCAGAGATCTGATTACAGCTGAAGCCTCAGCTTGATCCCACGAGGAGATGTGGAACAGAAATAGTGCTATAGATTTGCCCTGCCTTGTGGTAAAGGGACTGGTCTCTAATCCACTGTGGTGGCTTTAAAACACAGCAATTTCTTTGGCAGGTTGAGATGGGAGGACCACTTGAGACCAGAAGTTTGAGACCAACTTGGGCAACATAGCAAGACCAGATCTCTATAAAATTTAAAATTACCCAGACGTGGTGGTGCCTGCCTGTAATCCCAGCTACCTGGAAGCCTGAGGCAAGAAGATCGCTTGAGCCTAGAAATTTGAGGCTGCAGACAGCTATGATTGCACCAGTGCACTCCAGTCTGGGAAAAAGAAAGATTCTGTCTCTATAAAAACAACCTCCACCCCAAAATAGCAGTAAATTTATGACACTCTTCCCATCAAGAGACAGGGTTTTCATCCCCTGCCTTTGAATATTGGCAGAAGAGTGATTGCTTCCAACAATAGAATATGGTGAAAGTGACATGATGTGACACTTTAAAATAAATTTTAATTGCTGTAAAATACACATAACCTAAAATTTACCATCTTCAGCATTTTTAAGTGTTCAATTGTATTAGTCCATTTTCACACTGCTGATAAAGACATACCTGAGACTGGACAATTTACAAAAGAAAGGTTTAATTGACTTACAGTTCCATGTGACTGGGGAGGCCTCACAATCATGACAGAAGGCAAGGAGGAGCAAGTCACATCTTACATGGATGGCAGCAGGCAAAGAGAAGAGAGCTTGTGCCGGAGAACTCTCCCATATAAAATCATCATATCTCATGAGACTTATTCACTATTATGAGAACAGCATGGGAAAGACCTGCCCCCATGATTCAATTATGTCCCACCAGTTCCCTCATACAACATGTGGAAATTCAAGAAGAGATTTGGGTGGGGACACAGCAAAACCATATGAACAGTTCAGTAGTGCTGAGTTTATGTTGTACAATGACCACCACCTCCAGTCTCCAGAACTCTGTGCACCTTGCAAAACTAAGACTCTGTATCCATTAAATAATAACTTGTCTTTCGTGACTAGCTTATTTTGCTAAGCATAATGTCCTCCTGGTTCATCCAGGTTGTAACATGTGTCAGAATTTCCTTTTTTTTTTTTTAAGCCTGAATAATATTCTACTGTATGGGTAGACCAAATTTTATTTATTCATTTATCCATTGATGAACATTTGGGTTGCTTCCTCATTTTGGCCATTGTACATAATGTTGCTATGAACATGAGTGTACAAATACATTTTCGATACCCTGATTTCCGTTCTTTGGAGTATATATCCAAAAGTAGAATTGCTAGAGCATATCATAATCCTATTTTAATTTTAGAGGAATTTCAATGTTGTTTTTCATAATGGCTGCACCATTTTACACCCCTCAAATAGTACAAGGGTTTCAATTTTCTACTTTCTCAGCAGCATTTGTTACTTTCTGGGTAATTTTTTTTTAATAGTAGTCATGCTAATGGGTGTGAAGCATATCTCTTTGATTTGCATTCCCCTAGTGATTAGTGATATTGAGGATCTTTGCATGTGCTTACTGGATACCATGGGACTTTTAAGGCTGGATTGTAAAAGACCAAAGGGGATTTCTCTTGTTTGCTGACACACTCACTGCTGGAATTTCAATTCACCACAGTATAAGTCCAAGTAACCAGAGGCTGCTATGCTGTAAGGAAGTTCAAGCTGCACAAAAAAGCAATCTGCAGGTGCTCTCAACAGCCCCATCTGAGCCCAGATTTTGAGTCTTGCCAGCCCAGGCACAAGAAAGTGAGGGAGGAAATCTCCAGATAATTCCAACTTTCAGTTTTTCAGGTCATTCCCATTCATTGGAGTCTTTCCCATTGAGACCACAGACATCATGGAGCAGGACAAACTCTGCCCAATGTGCCCAGTCCAAATTCCCAACCCACCTAATTTATGAGCAAAGAAATGATAGTTGTTTTATTCCACTAGGTCTGGGGTGGTTTGCTATGCAGCAATAGATCACTGGAACACTGTCAGTCATGGGTTTTGGGACCTTCTGGGGAGGAATGTAAACCCCAGATATTTTCAATTGGCTGAAAGCAGGTGGTGCAGCCCTGAGCTGCTAGCAGGCAGTGTTCTTCTCAACTGGCCAGTGGATATCCTGGGGGATAAAATGCCAGCATGAACCTGAACAGGGCACCAACAGTCATTGCCACAGAGAACGTTTAGTAATTCTTCTCTGGGTTTGGAATTAATACTTTGCCAGGAAATTAGCAGTGTCAAGTTGAAAGTAGATTAGAAAAGTAAATGAGGATTAAGACAAAGGCTGACAGGAAAGAGTGACTGAGATGCTCACCCCATAATTTTTCCATTTCATGGCCTAACACCAGGCTGGTGGTTCGTCATTTAAAGACACACAAGAACAGCTAAATCAATAGTTAGGAAATTGCCAGAAAAAGTCTATTTTCTGCAGATGACATAAAGTTTTGCAGAGACGTTCTCAAGAGTGTAAAGATGCCAGAATAAATAAAGTAGGCTTTCTACTTACAGCAAGTTCATAGGAACAGAAACACTTTCTAGAAGCCTAAGAAAAGATGTTTGAATAGAGAGACATAAAGTGGACTTTAGAATAAATGTTAAAAGCTAATTTGAATCTTTTCCCCTGTGTAGAGTTTATGTGATGTGATGGAAAAAATTGTTATGAAAATTCTAAAATGTTTATAGAGAAAATGGGATTATAGGAGAACCAACTCATTCATATTTTGACCATAAGTTTTATAGGAGCTTATTTGCTATTACTAATATTCTTGAACCTTTAGACCTGTTCAGTACAATCTTAATCATGAATATGGAGCACAGGGTGCCCTTGGTCAGGCCACTCAGC
The DNA here is from genome assembly GCF_001698545.2 of Rhinopithecus bieti. NCBI lineage: Eukaryota > Metazoa > Chordata > Mammalia > Primates > Cercopithecidae > Rhinopithecus > Rhinopithecus bieti. The sequence continues at coordinate 64,142 of NW_016816080.1, forward strand.
TTTGAGATCTTGGCTTAAATGTCACTGTGTCTGAGAGGTCTTTCTTGGCCATTCATTTAAAGTAGCAGCCCAGGTCCACTGCATTACATTTTATATTTTCCACTTTCTCTTCAGTACATACGGCTGATATTTTTCTTGTATGCTAATGTGCTTGTTTGTTGCCCAACTCCACAACCCCACTGCCACCTGCACCTCTACCGCCAACACTACCAACCTCACTGACACCACTATTGCTATGGTTTGAATGTGTTCCCCAAAGGTCATGTGTTGGAAACTGAAATCCCAGTGCAACCAGTGCTGGAAGGTAGGGCTTGAGAAGAGGTGATTAGGTCATGTTGCCCTTATAAATGAGAGTTGGTTAATTATCCTGAGAGTGGCTTTGCTATAAAGCAAGCTTCATCCTCTTGCTCTCACCCTCTCTTGCCCTTCTGCCCTCCATCATGGAATTATACTGCACAAAGCTCCTCACCAGATACTGGTGTCATGCTGTTGGAATTTCTAGTCTCCAGAACCATAAGCCAAATGCATTTCTGTTTGTTGTAAATTACCCAGTCTGTGGTATTCTCTAATAGTAACACAAAATGGACTAAGACTACCATTGTCACTACCATAAACACTACCACCTCCACTTTCAGCACCACCACCACCATCATTATGATCACTGTTATCACCACATCATCAGAATCCATCAACCCCATCATTGCCACCAACATCACCATCACCAACAACACCATCACCACTACCACTACCATCATCACCATCCACCATTATCACCAACCATCATCAGCATCATCAACATCACCAACACCAAACCATCACCAACATTACCACCATCAGCACTACCACCACCACCAGCATCACCACTATTATCACTACCATCACTGCCATCATCATTACCATCACCACCACCACCACTACCACCACCATCATGCTGGTTTCACTGTAACCCCCCATGAAAGTGAGGGTGCTGTATTCCTTGCTTAGTGCTGAATCTGCCATGCCTGGAGCAGTCCCCAGCTCAAAGAAGACATTTAATAAACAAGCATTTGTTGTTCAATATAAAACAACAAGGATACAGCAGCTTTGACAATAACTTTAAAAGGTAAGGGGCAATGTGTTCTCATGGGGAGATTTGGTAGAGTGACTTAGATGACCTAGATCTTACTTACAGAAGACTTCTTAGGGCTCTTAGCAATTGGAAAATGGAAAACTTGGTGGGAACATTCAGTATAGGCAGGTATCTTAGAATACTACTAGTGCCTTCTGGAGAGCAATGAAAAGAATCTGAACGCATTATGAGTATGGAGCCTTCCTCTGATTGAAACCATGATTGAAATCCATGCCCATCCTCTCAACCTGACCCTACACCCACCCTCTGGGGCCTGATGGACTTCTTTTTGTCACCCCAGTTCCAGCTGAAGTTTTCATTGCCAGAACAAGTTGGGTGATGTCCCGCTCTCTGTGAGTTTCCGTGACATTTTATTTTTCTCCACCATAATGTGAGTCCCATAGAGCTGGGAATCTCATCTATCTTGTTACCTGCTGTGCCCCAGTTCTCAAAGTGATGACCACTACAGTGAATGTTCTCACACACAGTCGTCAAAAGAATTGACTGAATCTGTGACATGCCCTTGCCCTAGGACTGGATCTTCCCTGGTCTTCATCTTTGTGCCAGCAAACTTGATCTGCAGATGGAGGCCACACTAGCAATGCAGCCCTTACGAGTAGCAATGAGGCACCGTCTTCCTAAGGCAAATCACAAATTGATGCCCCTCTCTCTCACCCTGGCAGGTCAACATGTGCTCACGTGTTAGAGGGCACAACTTCCCCAGTTCCATGAGGCAGCCCTGGAGCTAAATAAATACCAGTGGGTGGAATAAATTCTCCTTATTTGGTATTTAAAAACACGCTTTTGCTCCTGTGGCAAGGGTGCATTCCTTGTAGCAAACATTGAATTAAAAAACAAGTTTTGGGAATATTTGAATTTACTTTTCTATTTATGAATTTTTTTTTTTATTATACTTTAAGTTCTAGGGTACATGTGCATAACGTGCAGGTTTGTTACATATGTATACTTATGCCATGTTGGTGTGCTGCACCCATCAACTCGTCAGCACCCATCAATTCGTCATTTATATCATGTATAACTCCCCAATGCAATCCCTCCCTCCTCCCCCCTCCCCATGAT
>NW_016816080.1:67792-89855 GCF_001698545.2 Rhinopithecus bieti
TTTGTATTTTTTAGTAGAGACGGGTTTCACCTATGTTAGCCAGGATGGTCTTAATCTCCTGACCTCGTGATCCACCCGTCTTCTGTGGTATAATGTTAATAATAAGAACATAAGTAAAACACACACACACACACACACACACACACACACACACACAACTTTCACCTGGGAATGGTGGTTCATGCTGTAATCCCAGGAATTTGGGAGGCTGAGACAAGAGGATCATTTGAGGACAAGAGTTCAAAACCAGCTTGATCAATATAGCAAGACCTTGTCTCTGCAAAAATAAAAATCAGTCCTGCATGGTGGCACATGCCTGAGCCCCAGCTACTCAGGAAGCTAAAGTGAGAGAATTGCTTGAGATCATGGGTTTGAGGCTGCAGTGAACTATGGTGGTGCCACTGTACTCCAGCCTGGGCAACAGAGAGAAACTGTCTCTTAAATATATATTTTTTAATTTAAAAATAGAAAAACAAACTTAATTTCCATTGCTGTGAGTACTTGTTTTGATAGAAGATCTGATATTCTGTTTTACAGTGAGCTATAAATTTACCTCTAAACCCTCAAGAAAAAAAAAAGTTTCTTTTTTTTAGCTTAATCCATCAGTATGCTTAGATGTGTCTATATTTTGACTTGCGAAGTTTGTGTAAATTTATTCCACTTCTTTTGCATATCTGCCCTGATATAGGCATCTGAGGGAATGCTCCATCAAATGGCAATTAGTTATTTTCTTTTGTCTAAAAAAAGTTATACTCATCTAAAATTCAATGACTTGTTCACATAATTTTAAGAAGGAATGTGCTCTTCTGAATGTGGAAGCTCTAGAGATGTTGCTAACGGTAGGAACATCTACTGTTGAGTACGTGGTTCAGTTCCCAAAATTGACACATTTACCAAGCGATTAAAAGTGTTATAATATTTCTTGGCTTCACTTCTTCCATATGTCTTATAGAGAAAATCTTTCTGTGCTCTGATGCAACAGTTGCAAGTCTCTGAATGGGAGAGAATTTAGAAAGATATGTTAGAAGGTATTTTTGATGGGAAGGTTGAGATGATTTTATGTAGATAGTTGTCTGTACAGAAAATCAGCTACTTATTTTAAAACTGAAAAATATTTAAGACATACAATAATGACTTTAGTCCAGGCAACAGCTGGATTAACCTTAACCCTAGCCCTAACTATAATAACCCTAACCCTAACCCTTAAACTATAATAAGAGTGAAAAATAAATAGTAACAATAGTTGTCAATAAATTAAAATATACCTGTACTCTGGAGGCAAATGCTACTTTAGTTGGGCATTTCGTTTCAGAACATATGGCTTCAGCAAACATAACAGCATCGACAATGAAAAAGAATTACAATGGAATGAGACTGAGATTGACAAAATAATGACACCTCTATCCCCAAACATCTACATCTTAATTCCCAGGACCCTTGAATATATTACTTTACATGACAAAGGTAATTCATGTTGAGATGAAATTAAGGTTGTTAATCAGTTGACCTTAAACTGGGGAGATTAACTGGATTATCTGGGCGGACCCAGTGAAATTGCAGGGATTCTTTAAATGGGGAAAAGGGAAATAGAAGAATCAAATGATGTGATTTGAGAAATACTTGGCCAACATTTGCTGGCTTCAAAGATGGAAGGAGGCCAGGAGGCAAGGAATTCAGTCTGACTCTAGAAACTGGAAAAACCCAGGAAATAGATTCCCCCCACAGAGCCTCCAGAATGAACATCTTTACTGACACTGGTTTTAGCCCAGTGAGATTCACTTAGGATTTCTGTCCTTCAGAACTATGGGATGATAAATGTGGCACTCAATTTGTGATAATGTATTGCAGGTAGGCAAAGGAAACCAATATGGTCCCCTACTTTGATTAAGGGAACAAAGACCAAAGATGTAGTGAGTGGGAAATAGGAACATTTCTTGGCAAGTGTGATATAAGTGGTTCCAAAAAGTGGGGCTGGACCTAGACCAACTCTTCATTCTCCTGACAATTGAGGTATCTTCTACACTCAAAGCTTCTTTTCTTATCCTTTTAAATTCATCTAAGTTCAGTTTTTCAGAATGTTCTAACCCATAGTTTTTCTGCCACATGACAGTCAGCCACAAACATGGACACCAACAGAGAACTTCGGTATTACATTACAAGTGGGAGGGATGTAGCACATTAACAAAAGGAATCTCCAGTGGATGAACCATCTATGGAAGATATTCCCTTCTCTATCTTGAATCCTATTTGCCCATTTCAACTCTACCCTCCACCAAGGTCCCCAACAAGATAAGCTGGACTTGAATGATCCAACATGGTGGCCATTCACTGCATATGGGTATGGGCACTTAGAACATTGTGAGTCCTGGGATCTGAAAGACCAAAACAGACCCCACTCTATCAATTAAGATGGACCCCAAGGTTAAGGAGACAAAAGTTACCTACTGGTCGAGGGTTCAGGGCTAGGCTGGAATGACAGCTTCCTAAATCCCTGCGGCTGCCAGAACCATACCCTTGCTAAAGTCCTTAACAAGAGGAGTTATCAGACCTCTTCCAGTTCTGATTTACAACCAAGAATAGTATAACTGATTGGACAGAGGACCACCCTTACAAACGGTCTTTTCTGATAAGTAACTGTAGATCTTATGCCAATTTCAGCTAGCCTGTAGAAGCTGTGCACAAATTGGATTTGGGTCTTATAGTTCACTTTTTCATGTGAAGAGCCAAATTCTAGCTAATTTTAATGGGAAAACCATGCCCCAAAGTGAATATGAGACATAAGTTACGTATATGTTTACCCATTGCACATATACTCACCCCCATTATAAATATGTATAGCTTTCCCCCCAAACCTACTGAATATGTGTAACTCCACTGTGTAATACAGAACCTGTGAGGCATAAAACCTAACCTGCCTCTTCTGTCTTTGAAGACAGAGCACTTTTGGTCCACACCAGAGACTATCCTCCCCAGTTTACAATCTGATATCACCAGTAAAGCTCTCCTTTCTACTATTTAGCCATCCTGCTCTTCTTTTAGACCACAGTCCAAATTGAGATGTGTTCTATGTGCAAAATACACACCAGATTTCAATGATTTAGTAGAAGAAAGATAATGTAAAATATCTCAATAATTTATGAAACATTATTGACATATAGCCAGGCACAGTTGCACATGCCTATAGTCCTAGTTCCTTGGGAGGTTGAGGCAGGATAATCATTTGAGGCCAGGAGTTTGAGACTGTAGTATGCGATGATCATGCCTGTGAATGCCACTGCACTCCAGCCAGGGCAACATAGCAGACCCGTTCTCTAAAATAATAATAAAATTATTTACATAATGAAGTGATCATACTTTGGGTATATTTGCTTATATAAAAATACGTTATTGAATTTAGCTTTGTCTGTTCTTTTTACTTTTCAAAATGAGGTTACAGGAAAATTTTAAATCATGTGCATGGCTCCTGTTTGTGGCTTGTGTTATGTTTCTATCGGATGGTACTAGTCTTGAATTAATATTGTAAGTGACCATCACCCCTTCCACCACCCTTTGCAAATTAATAATCAGCCAACATTGGCAATGTTGGCCATAGAGTTTTGAAATTTCAAACTATAGATGTCATCATGGAAAGGACCTTCTGAAAATCATACCACGGTGTCTAAAATATAGGAATGGCTGTGCTTCATGCCTATACACTCTCCATGTTAACCTTTGGGAAATTCTGATACGTGATTCTCTTCCTATAGAGAATTTACAGTGAGTTATTCAAATGGAATTAAGAAGATATAAAGACACCGTAGGGAAAACCCCGTCCCTTTTAGTGGTTCTTTTTAAAATTTTCACTTTAATGACTCATTTATGTGCTTTAAAATGACCTAAAAAAAGTTGTTGGAAAAAAAGCATTTGTTTCTTCTTTCAGACTTCTGAATGTAAAATGAACATCTTTGGGAATTTCAGTAAATGATCTGCTATTCGTCTGAACTGAATGTGTAGGAGACGGTGGTATTCATCCACTCATGCCTTCATTTAACAAAAGGATTGAGTGCTTTCTTGGTATGAGACATATTGCCAGCACAGAAGACCTGTTGTCTGTCCCTTACAGCATTCTTATTTTAGTAGGGGAAGCTCGGTGCCATAGACCAGTGGTCTTTCCAGTCTGGATGGTGCTAAGGAGGGCCCTTAAAAAGGACAGAATTTTGTTTGGCATTCTGAATCCTTAAAAAGGAGACCTCTAAATAAATGTATCATGGATTACTTTCAGCACAGTCACTTAAGCTCCATCTGTGGAAGGTGCCTGGATGCTTCACCCACATTCCCTTGGCCATTCTCAGTTCACCAGCAGGTGCACTAGAGGGTCCACAGCAAGCTGACAGTGTCTCACTCACACGTGTCTGGCTTCCTTCTTCTCGGCTCAGGGCTGGCTCTGTCCCTAGGAAACTTACTGAGCTGCACATGGGTCAAAGCCCCTAAGACAGCCCTCAGACACCGGAGAAGGGAGGTGGAAGTCAAATGCCTCCTTCCCTGGCGTGGGGGTGTGTTTACAAGACCACACCTTCCTTCCCGGGGGTGAGAGTGACTAAGCCCCCACTTACTAACACATCCCCTTACTTCTTCTCTCGCACTCCCCACTTCCCCATTGGGCTTCTTGGATAAGCTATTGCATAAACTACTGCATAGATAAGCCCATTACACTCAACTCCTGGTCTCGGGGTTGACTCCTGGAGGAACTCAGACTAATATATCTGTAAGAATAATCTACGGCAAGATTTTCAAGCTGATCTTGGTAGAATTTCAAAACTGGCATATTTTCTCAAATTGTGCTATGTGCACACTTCTAATATCACAGTTTCATTTTTAATATTGCATAACATTAACGACATATGGAATTATGACATATGAAGCAGTGCAGTGTCATGTGATGGAATTTCTTTAGAAAGCATTAGGGGAAAGGTGATAGGGAGAAACCATGAGTCCTACACACAGTTAAAAACCTCCCTTTAATATATGCATTAGAAAGCCTTCTCATCTTGCAGTGTTTTAAACTTTGGGGCATGCATCTTGCTTTTTATGGAATGGAAATATATCAGAGACTCTCGTCAGTGAGCCCACGGATAGCCTTGGGGACTTTAATCCCTAAATCTCCTGGGGGCAGATCAAAAGACTGGCTCCTCCACAGAGATGTAAATTCTGCAGGAGCTGGAAGAGAAGTAGAGGGTATTACTTGATGAAACTTTCATCAGATCCTTCTAAAGTCAGTATAGATGGGATTTCCAAAGCTTTTATCATGTTGGAAAATGTCTGTATATGCACATATGGCTCCTGGGATCATCGCAACTATATTTCTTCCTCTATAAAATACTAGATAAATTACTTAGATTTACAGCAATAAAGATATACCTGTGGTTGTGACTATTTCTTTTACTATACTGTCATGTGCGTTTTTGTTTACTTATCTCTCTTCCAAGGGTTGAACCATTTTAACCCTTCTATTATGATTAAAATCATGATATGTCATTAATATATCTTCCTTGAGTTTGGATAACACATTAGCATTTCATTAGGAGGCAGAACATGAGAGTGTTAAGAACATGGGCTGGCCGTGCGCAGTGGCTCACGCCTGTAATCCAAGCACTTTGGGAGGCCGAGACGGGCAGATTACCTGAGGTCAGGAGATCAAGACCATCCTGGCCCACATGTTGAAACCCCATCTCTACTAAAATACGAAAATTAGCCTGGTGTGGTGGCACACACCTGTAATCCCAGCTACTCAGAAGGCTGAGGCAAGCAAATTGCGTGAGCCTGGGAGGCAGGAGGTTGCAGTGAGCCGAGATCGTAACACTGCACTCCAGCCTGGTCAACAGAGTTAGACTCTGTCTCAAAAAAAAAAAAAAAAAAAAATGGACTTGGGGGCACAGTGACTCACGCTTGTAATCCTAGCACTTTGGGAGGCCAAGACAGGAGGATCACATGAGCCCAGAAGTTTCAGATGACCCCAGGAAACATAGTGAAACCCTGTCTCTAAAAAAAAAATTAAAATAAAAATAATAAAGAGAAAAAATAGGGGTCAAGCACAATGGCTCACACCTGTTATCCCAGGATTTTGGGAAGCCAATGAGGGAGGATTGCTTGAGCTTAGGAGTTTGAGACCAGCCAGGGCAACATAGCAAGACTCTGTATCTATAATTGTAATAATAATAAAAGAACATGGACTTGAAACTGAGCTACATGGGTCCAAAGCCTGGCTCAACCACTCTCTAGCCTTGAGATGATTATTTATTCTGTGCCTCAGTTTATGCATCTGCAAAATGGGATTTATAATAATATCTACCTCTATAATTGCTTGATGAGTTCTTCCTGACCACTGCACAGACAAAATCAATTCACTCAGATACGGCATTGCAGTAGAGAGAGAGTTTAATTGATGTGAGGCTGACCCATAAAGGAGAAACAGAGTTATCACTCAAGTCGGTGTCACTTGGAGGATAGTATTTTTATGGACAATTTGGTGGGCAGGGGATTAGGGAATGGGTGCTGCTGATTGGCTGTGGGTAAAATCACACAGCCAATCAGCAGGAGTGTGGAAAACCGTCCTCATACATTGAGTCCATCTCTGGGTGGGGCCACAGGACCAGCTAAGTCATGAGTCATGAGCCCTGCTGGAGTCAGTCTGAAAAACAACTCAGGTTCTACAATAGTGATGTTATCTATGGGAGCAATTGCAAAGGTCACAGATCTTGTGACCTCTGGCCACATGACCCTTGAGCAGTAAGGAATTGTAGAATCTATGCCAAAGGTGGTTTCACCTCCAATGGTAATGGGAGTATGTGTAACTGGGGTGTTGTATTAGTCTGTTCTCATGCTGCTAATAAAGACATACCCAAGGCTGGGTAATTTATAAAGGAAAAAGGTTTAATTGACTCCCAGTTCTGCATGGCTGAGGAGGCCTCACAATCATGGCAGAAGGTGAAGGAGGAGAAAAGGCATGTCTTACATGGCAGCGGGCAAGAGAGTGTGTGCAGGGGAACTCCCCTTTATAAAACCATCAGATCTCCTGAGACTTATTCACTATCATGAGAAAAGCACAAGAAAGACCTGCCACCATGATTCAGTTACCTCCCACTGGCATGTGGGAATTATGCAAGCTACAATTCAAGATGAGATATGGATGGAAACACAACCAAGTCATATCAGGTGTTATTCTGTTGCAACCCCAACTGAGTGTACTGCCATTCAGCTTTTGTGCTAATCATCCAGAGTTAGCTCAGACCCCACAAGTTAAAGGATTTAATCCTCAAGAAGACTTCCCATGCCATGGACACCAGCCACACTCTCTTGGTCTCCAGGCCACCTGCACTTTGTACCAACTTACTTTAAATTCAGGGGTTCCTGTGAACCCCTCAAGTTTTGTAATTCACTAGAACTCACTAAATCAGGAAGTACTATACTTAACAATTATAGTTTTATTATAAAGGTTACACATAGGCTGGGTGCTGGGGCTCACATCTGTAATCCTAGCACTTTGGAAAGCCGAGGTGAGAGGCCAGGAGTTTGAAACAAGTGGCAACATAGTGGGACCCCCTCTCTACAAAAAATTTTTAAAAAGTTAGTGGGGCATGGTGGTGTGTACTGTGGTCCCAGCTACTTGAGAGGCTGAGGTGGGAGGATGGCTTGAGCCCAGGGATTTGAGGCTGCGGTGAGCCATCATTTTGCCACTGCACTCCAGCCTGGATGACAGAGTGAGACCCTGTATCAGAAAAAAAAAAAAAAGAAAGAAAGAAAAGAAAAACAAAAAAAGGATGCACATAGCGCAAGATCCGGGAGGGAATTGGGAATTCAGAGCTTCCATACCCTCTCCCCATGGAATCAGGGTACATCCTTCTCCCAGCATATCAAGGTGTTCACCAGCCAGGAAGCTCTACTGAGCTTCAGTGTCCAGAGTTCTTATCCATGTTTCATTTGGTAAGCATGATCAATTAAGTATTAGCCATGTTGTTGACTTTCATCTCCTGCTGTCTCCCATCCCCAGAGGTCAGGCAGATCAAAATCCCCCCAACCCTCCAATCACATGGTTGCTCTTTCTTGTGACCAGCTCCCATCCTGACACTATTAACTTCAGTGCACCCTGAGTCACCTCATTAGCATAAGAAAGACATTTCTCTCAGGAAATTCCAAAGGTTTCGGAAGTTCTGTGCTGGAAACCTAGGATAAAGACCAGACAAATTATTTACTGTCTCCCATGAGTTAATAACCTGTAATAAAGGCTGGCACAGGGTGAGTGTTCAACATATGATGGCCAAGGTTCTGTAGGAGGGCATAGAAGACTAAGAGACATATTTACATCTCATTTTTAAATCCCCACCATTTGCTGGCACAGAGGGTGGCTCACAGGTGTAATCCCAGCACTTTAGGAGGCCTAGATGGAAAGATTGCTTGAGGCCAGGAGTTCAAGAGCAGCCTGGACAACATAGTAAGAACCTGTCTCTACAAAAAATAAAAATATTATACAGGTGTGGTAGCATGTGCCTGTAGTTCGAGCTACTTGGGAGGCTGAGGTGGGAGGATTGCTTGAGCCTAGGAGGCCGAGGCTGCAATGAGCTGTGATGGTGTCACTGCACTCCAGCCTGGGTGACAGAATGAAATTCTGTCTCAGAATCATAATAATAATTTTTAAAAATTCTCATAGTTTGAAACATGTTCAACAGGTGCATTTAAATGTCTCAGTTTCAATGGTTTTCTCTCTCTACTCAGAAGAAATTCTATGAGTGCAACTTTATCAAGCCCTTGTTTGCTCCTCCAAATATTGGCTTCCATCGGGTCCCCCCAGTTTGCACATTATATTCTGATTATCCTATGGTTCACGTTCCTTTGGGACAACACTTTTATTCTTCATTCTCTCTGCCTAAAAGTATTTCCCATGCTCCAGGGTAAATGCTCTTGGTAGGGTGTTGTTGTTTTGTTTGCATTTTTTGAACAAATAAACCAATGTTCACTAAATTTCCTCAGATTTCAACCTCTTGGTTTTGTTCTAAACACATTGGTATGGAACACGGACATTCTTTCATTTAGTATATCTGTAATTCATAATAGCAGCTAGATCAGAACCATCTAGCCATGGTTACTTTAAAACAGTTTAATACAAGGTATATATAAATTTCAATTTAATTTGAATATACATATGGATGCTAGAACATCTGTCTTCTTAATTGGCTTACTTAAGTCAAAGTGGCAGAAATCAGTTAGGAAATCAATGGACTGGATGAGGGATACCCACACTGGGGAGGGCCATCTGCTTTCCTCAGCCTCCCGATTCAAATGTTAATCTCATCCTGAAACACCCTCACAAAATAATATTTAATCAATTATTGGGGCACCCCATGGGCCCGTCAAGTTGACACATAAAATGAGTCATCACAGGTGGAGAGGTGCCTGACATGCAAGGTGTCAGAACCCCAGAAAGTGGTTCGCGACAGTATAAGTTTGAAAAAGGAAGATTTTATTAGAAAGAAAGAACTCAGCAAAAGCATGCAGCTGGGTGCCTCGGCAAGAGAGGACTGTGTGCCGAGGTGCATTTTCCTTAGGAGCAGTTATGGACCTTAAAGCGGAAACTGAAAGGAAATTTGCATGATAAATGATTGCTTTGGTAGACATTTTGGTGCCCTAATGTCAGCAAAGGTTACACAATGAATTTCAGCATGCATGCATTCCAGAAATGTATAGAAATTCTAGTTACTTATAAATTGTAAGTTGAAAAGAAGCCTGAAATCAGGTGTTCACTGCAGATAATAGGGGAGTCTAATTACTTCTAAATCCCTCTGATAAGGAGTTTTTGTCTTTGGATAGTCACCTGTTTGGTGGTCACCAAGTGATCTTCGCATTCCTGAGGGTCCAGTTACCTCCATCCCTTCTTTTAACAGAGCAGCTTTCTTTTTCCTATTGCACCCCTCCAACATTGGTAATGCCTGCAGAGTTCACATGCATGTTAGAGCAATATTAGAAAGTAGACAAGTTTATCTTCAGTTCCTCTGATCTCAAAACCACAGGGCTTCCCAGAAGCCTGGTCAATGTCTGCATGTCTCCTTCCAAGCTCAATTCCCCTTAGCTCACCCCCCAACTGCTAGCCACATTTGCTCCTAGATATATTTTTCATTCTAAGGTATAAATATCTGGCAAATATACATAAAATATATGTTGATTGGCCATTTATATTATCAGTAAGGCTTTTGGTCAACAGTAAGCTATTAGTAGTTAAGTTTTTGGGGAGCCAAAAGTTATACTCGAATTTTTGACTAAACAGGGAGTTGGTGCCCCTAACCTCTGCAATGTTCAAGGGTCAGCTCTATTTAGAAAGGGCTTAGCACTGGATTGAAAAGTGGATTTCAATTTTGAAATTTGATAAAATTACACAGACCAATCTTTGTAAACTGAGATGATTGGTAGTAAGTATTTCCACATTTTTAGCAGATTTTTTTTCTTTTTGTCTGATTCTGAATGTTTTGAAAGTTGGAGTCCTAATTTCTTTAAAGCTCATATGCATCACAATTGCTCTGGAATAAAAAGTAGTCTATGAGTCAAAGTGTTAAAAAAAGAAATACTACATGTGAAAGTAGAGTGGTCTTTATTTGATATACACAATATAGAAGATTAAAAAGTAAAGGAGATGGAATATTGTTCAGTCATAAAAAGGAAAGAAGTACTGATATATGATACAGCATGGATGGACCTCAAAAACATGCTCTGTAAGGCCGGCTGTGGTTCCTCACACCTATAATCCCAGCACGTTAGTAGGCTGAGATGGGCAGATCACTTGAGGCCAGGAATTCAAGACCAGTTTGGGCAACATGACAAAATCCTGTCTCTACTAAAAATACAAAAATTAGCTGGGTGTGGTGGTGCACGCCTGTAGTCCCAACTACTTGGGAGGCTGAGGCAGGAAAGTCACTTGAGCCTGGGAAGAGGGGGTTGCAATGAGCCAAGACTGTGCCATCGCACTCCAGTCTGGGAAACAAGAGAGAAACATTGTCTTTAAAAAAAAAAAAAGTTGAAAAACATGCTCTGTAAAAGAAGCCAGACACAAAAGGCCACATATTGTATGATTTCATTTATATGAAATATCTATAATTGACAAATCTACAGAGATGGAAAGGAGATTGGTGGTCCTCAAGAGTAAGGAGCTGGGAGAATGGGAATTGACAATTTAATGGTATGAGTTTTCCTTTTCAGGTGACAAAAATGTTCTGGAAGCAGATAGTGGTGATGATTGCATAATATAGTGAATGCACTAAATGCCATGGAGTTAATTGCACACTTTAAAATGTTAATTTCATGTTATGTGAGCTTAATCCCAATTAAAAAAACACACACAAAAGGAGGGAATATTTTCAGAATTGACAAGATCACTTACTGTTTATGGATACCGGTGACTTTGGACATGGGAGCTATGGGAGGGAGGAAATTTTTAACATGAGCCCGGAATTCCCACCAAGTTCCCATAATGACTATGTTCCATGTGAGAGAGGAGAAAGAAAAAAACCCTGTCAGGCAGGCAGTTAGGGTGGGTCCTCGGTTGAGTTCTTTCAAACAAAAGAACAGCCTGCAGACATAGATAAGGGAACTTGCATAGGGAGGCTTGCCTAAGACATGCCGACAGCTGCACAGGTAAGAAGGTAAGAAAGGCTACACAGGTGACTTGCCCAGACAGGCCCACAATGGAAAATTCCATCCCTTTACATGAGCAATAAGAGGAGCAAAGCAATGTGGAGTCTAAGGACTTGCATGTGCATTAGGAGGATGTGGTGGAGCTACTAGAAATTTGTGCCTTATGCAAATGAGATGCTGGTCCTCATCAGTTTCCTATAAAAGAAATTGCATTCAACTGTAAAAGTGGTAACCCTTTTCCCGGTACCCTCTCTGCAGCAGAGAGCTTTCTTCTTTCACTTATTAAACTTTTGCTCCAACCTCATCCTTTGTGTTCATGCTCCTCAATTCTCTTGGTTGTGAGACAAAGAACTCCAGGTGATACCTCACAATGAGAGACTGCTACATTGTGGTACATTGGTGAAACTGTAACACATGGATGATAAATTAAATATATTAGTCTCTTTATTAAAAAATATTAAAAATAGTCTTTACAAATATTAAAGATATTGGTCTCTTTATTTTAAAACCATCTCTTTTGTTTTCTCTCTTTCTGAATAAAATGATGGGAGCTTAATGAATGCTTTTCACAATTATTGTTTGAGAACGAATTTGCAATCATTTAGTGAAGTTGGCTGTTTTACAAAACTTAAGCACTTTTTAAAGCTATAAACAGACCCTAAGGAGCATGAGAATCATGGAGCTGGATGGCTTTGTCCTTTTCCTGGTGGGCCCTACCCCCAAGTGCTGTAGGTTGGCTGCAGAGCAGATGACGCCTCTGCCAACCTGCAAATACCATCAGCAGCTCTGGCTGCTGGGACCCAGCAAAGGGACGTTGAGTATGCATCAGCCCGATTGGCCCTGCAAAGTTGATCTTACCCTGACAGGAACGCATTACATTCCAATTTGGGGGCGCATACTGAGTGAATTCTGCCTGACACCAGTATGCCCTTCCAGTGTCTTGCAGGGAGAGCTGGACTTGTGTATGGAGACCATGCTGTGTCTCTCTCATTTCTGCTGTTTCTCCTGTAGCCATGCACAGAGTAGGTGCTCCTGGAATTATGCAAGCCTGCTGGTCAAATGCATCTGTACAGGTTGTTACTTTCTTCTGCATGAATTCCTCAGCTGTCAGTAGAAAAAGACCAGAGGCTTTATTTGACATATAGAAATGAAGACATTGTCATGTGCCTTACCACATGTTCCAAATTCATTCTTCAGAAACACCCTCGGAGCTGTTGGAAACAGTCAAAATCAATTAGTATTAAGGCACCATAGACTTGGAAAGAGTTTCTGGGGATGATGTGGTGTCATTTCATCATTGCATGGACAAAGGGACTGGTGACTTGGCCAAGGTTTTTTGTTGTTGGGAGTGGAACAAGAGTTGTACTCTTTGTCCCTGACTCCACATTTGGTGGTGCCTGTGTTAAGGTGATACCCATATTGCTTTCTGGTTTTCAGTGCCCATGGGACAACTGTGGTGTGACATTCTTATGGTAGCCTTCTCTTGTGACCACATCACAGAATATATGTATGATAGAGTTTATCATTGTGTGTTACATGCTAAAATGGCTTAAAATGCCCTGTAATTATAGTAACTAGGAAATAACATTTCAAAATAATGCAATTAATAAGGTTTATTGTATATGCATAGCATCTAATTCCTTGCTCCCTTCTTCTCTCTCTCTCCCTTTCTCTCCATCTTCCTCTCTTTCACCCCACCCCACCAAGGAAAAATTATAGTAAGATTCTGTTCTACCTTACTTTATTTTAACAATGACAAAGTGCCACCTGCAAGATGTACATCATAACCGACATGTCTGCAATCTTTGATAATGAGATTCTGAACAGAAGAAATGAAGGATAACATCTAATTGCTTTCACTTCTCTAGAGATCTTCAGACAAATTTTAACATCTGGCATTGTATCATTGCTTGAAAAGTGATTGGATTTTCTGAGAGCAGCCCTTTCCTGATTTTGCAAATTCTCCTCCCTCTTCAAAGATGCTTCAGAATTCAAGAAAGGAAATAATGATCTTTTCATGGTAAACGTGATTTTTTTGGATAGATTCTAGGGAGGTTATCTTCTCTTAAAGAATGTAACATTTCCAGGGCGAAGGAAATTTCAAATATTCTATATTTATATATCTGTATATTGCAAAAGCCTACCCCAAATAAGTTAGATGCCTGGGAGATGCTGATTAAAAAAATGAATTTTTTAAAATATTCAATGAAAATTTTTCCCTTTATCTTTTTCCCCCAAGGAGGCTACACATTAAACTTTCAGGATGAATATCCATATTGATGTTATTTTTTTTTCTATATAATACATCATGTAACATTGGGTGTTGGTTAAACCTCAAGATTAAATGTTTCTGTAATACATCTTCCAGAGGTGAACCTCTACCAGATGTCAGCTATTTCATTTAAATGTGTTTATTTGGCCAAACAGCCAAATGCTGCTTATGGCTATACATCCTTCGGAGAAGCCCTAAGGATAACTTCCTAATTTTTCATCCTTCGGGGATTATGAGCCAAAATATATTATAAGACTCCACAAGTATTAGGCCTGCCAAAATTTAGGAATAATTGCTTGTTTATAAGTAAATTTCTAAAAACCAACCAGTACTTCCCATTTATTTTTCTTTCTTGTGTGGAATTTTCTGCTCATAGTGCTCGCGCAGTTGATTCATTAGCAATTTATCATTTAGATTAATTAAATACTCTGATTTCTGTGGATTTCTTTAGGATCTGTGGAACAAATTGGTGTTGGCTTAGATTTCAGTTTTCAGTTCAAAACCAGTAATCTTTTATCCTAAGACGTTGTCTGGTAAACAACCCACCCACCTGTGTCTTCCCAACCTGGTCACTTATCAATCCTAATTTTAAAAATAAATGCTAGCTGCAGCAAAGCCTTCCTTGCCCATTAAGATATTAAGTTCTTGCGAAACAACTGACACTCGGCCTTTATTTTTCCTGCCAGGGACTCGGAGTGGAGTGTGATGGGAACCACAGCAATGCTAGTGAAAGTGTTTGTGGCAAACCTTGCCCACAGTAATGTAAATTTTGAGGAATTTGGTGGTTTTCAATGCTTATTCTTTTAAGAATTCCAATCTTTTTTTTTTTTTTTTAACCTTATGTCCTTGCACTTCTAGATACCACAGGAGTGTGCCTGCAAGAAAGATAAAATGTCGTCCTTGAATCAGGAATTTAGAGAAACTCATGTATTATGTTAAGAAAGGTGAAGCAAAAAGGCCCTTCTAAAACTCCAACACCTTTTTCTGCTTTTGATTACAATGTTAGAAATAGTAATGCTATGTTTGGAATGGAAGCATTTTGGGAATGTGTAGTACTGTAATGAATGATGTAAGCTCAGAGCCAGTAAACTGGATTAGTTTTTTTCCTGTGCTATGGACATAACTACTTAGCATTTTAGAGTTTGTCCTGTATGCAATGAACTTACAGAAATCTCATTCTTTATATTTACTAATCAGCACATCCATCTGCTTCCTCCTTTCTATGGTAGGTTCATAGTAGATTTTAAGTGGATCAGTTAGGAGACAATGCCTGGAATCTAAGAAAATTATAATTGGCTTTTTTGGGCACATGGGGGCAGGGCTCTTTATTTATGCAAGAGATGATTAAATGCATCTGTATAACATTTTACTCTTTTTAAGATATGCTCATCCATTACTCTATTTAAGCCTCCAACCAACTTGTAAGTTTGGTCAGGTCAATATGATCTAGGATACCAAAAAGGAAACAGAGAGTTTGATTCTCTTGCCCAGGTCCTACCACTCAAGCGTGAAGAATCCAGAGTGTCCACGTAGAGGTCTTTCTACTCTCATGCCAGATTTGCACAACTTGAGGCTTTCCTAAGATGCACCAAGCTGGATGGAAAAACTCATGTTCATTAAATGATGCTCATCTGTTAGAGATCATTCAAGCCAAGGTACAAATTGTTAGGCTGTGAACGTTGGGAGAACCCTGAGAGACTTGTTCCCATGAGCCACTTTCCCTTCTCAGGTTTGAGCTAGGCGCCTGATGTAGTCTTCATTACATCTCACCTTCAGGGAGCGGCATCACACTCTCGGAGGGCTTCCAATAGAGCTCACATTCTTTACACTGACGTGCAGGTCTACCACCCCACACACTTCCCAGTTCCAGGGAAATAGAAATCACACTCTTTGTAACTACCCCAAAGGAATGTGCCTTCCACGGTTTGATCCATTTTCACATCCTTGATCTGGAGAAGGGATCTGAGAGTTAGGGAATATGTCCTCTCTAAATTCTGCATTCTCATCTGTGTTAGGCCATTTTTGCATTGCTCTAAAGGAATACTTGAGGCTGTGTAATTTATAAAGAAAACTGGTTTAATTGGATCATGGTTCTGTAGGCTCTATAAGCATGGCTCCAGCATCTACTTCTGATGAGGCCTCAGGAAGCTTCCAATCATGGTGGATGGCAAAGGGCGAACTGGCATATCAAATGGTGAGAGTGGGAGTGAGAGAGTCGGGGGAGGTCCCAGACTGTTTTAAACAACCAGATCTCATGTGAACTAATTGAGAACTTCCTTATCACCAAAGGGATGGCTAAGTCATTCAAGAGGTATCCACCTCCATGATTCAATCACCTCTCACCAAGCCCCACCTCCGATGTTGGGAATCATATTCCAACATGAGATTTAGAGGGGACAAACATCCAAACCACATCATCATCTCACCTCATTTTTGTGTGCAGCATCTGTTACATTCTGGTGTTGCCACAGTCACAACTTCAATGTTCACATTCTCTCCATGTGTAATGACTACAAAATTCTCAACAAGTAAGCCAGATAAAATCCATAATATTAGTCCCATATAACAGAGGTAAAACGGCCTCACGACAAACAAAAATGCAGACTTTGGAGTCCCAAAGACCTGTTTTCAAATTACTAGTTGCCTGACGGTGGATAACTTGTTAAATTATTTCAGCCTAGATGTAATTGACTGATTGCACAAACTGCCCTGTTGAATGGCCACCCTATATCCACACCCTTTGCAACTGGCTACCTACAGTTCAGATCTTCAAAGGGCTTTGTGAAAAGTGCTTCTCTGTCTGCTTCCTGTAGTGCATGTATATAAATTTGATCAGCAGGACAACAGTCACTTTCTTGACTCTAAACTAGGTAAGGATTAATTGTAATTATTTAGTGAAGATGTACACAGGATCCCTTGGTGTAAATTTCATGTGGCAAGGTAGAAAGCACATGCACTGGATTCAGACCTGATGCCTAACCTAACCCAGGACTCAGTTGTGTTGCAGTTTCTCTTACTCCTGATCCTGGACTTAGTCTTGCAAATTGCTTTGGCCAATATCACATATGCAGAGGTTTCACAAAGCACTTTTTCCCTTCCACTTCCTTTTTTTGACCCAATCACTACTATCAGAAAAGCCCTGGCTAGCCTGAATGCAGGATCAAGCCCACCCAAGACCAATAAGCTCATTCTAGATCAGAAATGCTTCCCAGCTGATTCACAAAGATCTGTGAGGAATAATAAATGGCTGTTGTTTTAAGCCACTAAGTCTTGGAACCATTTGTTATGCAGCAATAACTAACCAATACACTTATTTTCTTCATTTGTGAAATACTGGATATTGTGAGACGTCAATGAGATCCTGATCATAAAGAGTTTTGTTATTGTCAGGGACACACAAAATATCCAAGTGGCAGATGTGATCTTAAGGTTGATAATATATGAAGGCTGGGATCTTTTTGTGTCACTTAAAAGTAAGATTGTGTTGGCTCAGACAAGGGAGAAAAATAAAGTAAGATTGTGATGAAGCAGATTTGTAATGGGAGACAAGAATTCTTATTTTCTCTTTGTCCATACTGTATTGAAATTTTAGATTTTATGGTAATTCTAAAAGAGTTTGAGTTTAGGCAAAAATTTTTTTTCTTTAAATTCCTTTTTTGGGAGGTGGGTTGTAGCAGTACACAACTCTAAAATCATTTCTGTTTTGGATCTTTCTACTGTAATTTAGTCTTAAAAATAGATTTGCATAACAAATGTCAATTTCTGACAACCTGCCTTTGAGAAAGGGAAGGTATATAAGTGACATTTTCATGATTCTGCAAGAGCCACAGAGTTTTCATCAAAATTTATATCCTATTTAAATGATGCCTTTAAAATCATTCATTTTACTGTTCAGCAAAGAACCTTTGCAATTAGCTACTTAGATCAGATCTTTAAAGGGTTTTATGAAAAGTGGTCACAGAGCTTCCTGTAGAGCATTTTTTATAGTTTTAGGTCAGCATGGCTGGACTTTAGATGGATTATGACCAGATTAAATTATACTTATTTGGTGAAACTAGGCATGATCCCTGGGTATAAATTATGGTAGAGCACAGAAGGAACACACACTGGTCCCAAACCAGCTCAGGCAGTTACTGTCTATAGACTCCCTTTCCTTGTCTATAAGGTGATTCACTTCCCTCATGGCTATTGTAAGGGTAAAAGACAATATATTAATATATAAAATACCTGGTAGTTGTTAGAACAATGTAGCCCATCATTAAGTACTTGCTTTTTCTTAATACAAGTTAGAATTTTGAGGACCTACCTTTTTTGAATCTGAAGGTTAAGTGCATAGTTTAAGATACCAAAGCTAAGGTCAAAGACTGATGACAAGCGCAATGGAAGGTCCAGTAGGGTTTGGTGTAGGATTAAATGCAAAAGGTGGGGCAGTAGAGATCCCAGGGAGGCCAAGTGAGAGCAGGTTGGAAAGGAAATCTCACAGCCATGCCCCTGTGTCTACCTGAGTTACTGCACTGGAGAGATGGAAAAACATCCAAGACTGACACTTTTCAAAAAAAATTTCCAATGTTTCCAAAACCAATGTTTATAATATTTACAGTGCAGTTTTATAAATAAAACAAATTTTGAGAAGGAAGAAATAAAGAGACCTACAAATACAAGCTCATATTTTACTATTAGATTCAAGAGCTATACAATTACTCTAATAAAGTGCTGTACACATTTTAAAATGCTTACTCTCCATTTCTTTACTTAACTTGTTGAAGATTGGTAATGACTTGGGAATAGCAGCCATCCACAGACTCCACTTTGGGTAGCAACATCCTAAAAGACACCCCAGCAAGACTTCTTCACAATGCAACCCTCCCTTCTATAGTATTTCTCATAGTCTTCATACTATCATTAAGGGGCTGAATATTTCTAGGGAAGGACTAGAAATATTGCTATTTCACAAATGGTTTCTTCTACTTTTGAAAAGCTTCAATCTATCCTTTCAAGATATCAGCGAGTGTAAAGAAAAGAGAGGAAGCCATAGCTGAGTTAAGAGAACACAATCCTTCATGCTGGGAATGCTCTAAAAGGAAATTCAGGCAAATCCAAGGACTTGGACTGGGATGGTTTTACCAGGTACTAAGAGACTGGGATTGAAGGATGTTATTCCAGCCCTTATAAGGACTTGAAACATCGGTCTGCAAATTAAAGCATGCAATTAGGGATGGAAAAGTTGCAATTTTTGGAATGGACTGCAAGGTTGATTGTCATACAGCAAAACGACAAAAAAAGAGCTTGTTATTGGAATTAAGGCACAGGGTAACTGGTCTTCTCACCCCCAGCTTCCTCCTCTTTTGGTAAGAGAGATTGTTTACACATGCAGGTCTAATCATGTCATGCCCAGCTTCACGCTTCTCAATACCCCTATTTATTTTTGTACAAGGACTCCAAGTAACCTTCCTTGTAGGTCTTATATTCCATATAGCTTTACCTGGAGCTCAATACCTTCCCATCCACATTCATTTGTGTAATGGTTCATTGTAAGTGTCAACTTGACTAGGCTAAAAGAGGCCCGGAGAGTTGAGTTGGTAAAACATTGATGCTGGTGTATCTGTGAGAGTGTTTCTGGAATAAATTAGCATTTGAATCAGTAGACTAGGTAAAGAAGATCCAGCCTCACTGATGTGGGCAGGCACTCTCAAATCCACTGAGAGTCCAAATAAAATGAAAAGGCAGAAGAAGGGTGAATTTGCTTTCTTTTCTTGAGCTGGAACATTCATTTTCTCCTTCCCTTGGACATTCCAGCTTCTGGTTCTCAGACTTGCAGACTTTCAGACTCTGAGTGGTCCTTCCTGATCTGAGGAATTTGGCCTCATATTGGGAGTTACCCATCCATTCCCCTGGTTCTTAGCCTTTCGAACTTGGACTGAATTATACTGCTGGCTTTCCTGGTTCTCCAGCTTGAATATGGCATCATTGTGGGACTTCTTGTCTTCATAATTGTATGAGCGAATTTGCATAATAATTCCCATCTTGTATATCTCTATATCTATATCTGTATTTATATCTATACCTATATATCCTATTGGTTCTGTTTATCTGGAGAATCCTAATACAATTTGGCATCAGTCTACTTGTTCTTTAAGACTTAGCTCAAATTCTACCTCTTTGAGGAGACTTATCCAGCTAATGTTTCCGACTCATTTCTTCTATGTTCTTGTTGGACCATAGGGTTGAAATATTTGGTTGCACACCTTTTTTTCCCCTTTAGAATTGGAGACCCAAGATGGCAGGGTAAGTCTTTTATTTACTGTTGTATCTCTGGAAAAAACTAAGCTATCTGTAGCTAGCAGCATAATGGTTGCCCAAAGATGTCCACAACCAAATTGCCAAAACCTGTGAATATGTTATCTGTTGCATGGCAAGGAGGAATTAAGGCTGCAGATGGAATTAAAGTTGTTAATCAACTGCTGAACTTAAAATAAGGAGATGATTCCGGAGTATCCAGATGGACCCAGTGTAATCACAAGGGTCCTTATATATGAGAAAGGTGGGTTCATAAGAGAGAACCAAATAGGTTCAAGGTGAGAAAGACTCAATCAGCCATTTCTGGCATTGAACATAGAAGGGATCCCTTAGCCAAGGAAAGCAGGCATCCTCTAGGATCTGGAAAATACAATCAATGGATTCTCCCCTAGAACTTCCAGAAAGGAATTTAGCCCTACTGATACCTGAATTATAATCCAGTAAGATCCTCTCTGGACTTAAAACCTTTGGAACTGTAAGGTTAAAATTTTATGTACTTTTTGTGGTCATTTGTTACAGCTGCAATTGGCAACCAACATAGTGTCATAAATATTCAATGATTCCTAAATATTTGGTTGGAGAGGTAAATTCAAACTTCACTCAGAAGAGAGCAGGAAGACTGCATTGATGGTTATTTAGCAAAACTATAATGCAGAATTTCCTTCATGGACAGGATTGGAGTTTGATTTCAAGACCATATTGAATCTGGAGGGGCATTGTTCCCATAGGGTGGAGATTTCCAAGTCAGACTGGCATGGTGATCTTTTGGGACTGCGCCTTCCATCGCTCATTGACATGCTGTTGATTAACCTTTTTCTCAACACTCCCATGACATTTTTTAATATAGACAGAACACTGCTTATTTTGTGTATGTGTGTGTGGCTTAGTTCCTCTTATTACTACCCTATTAATTGAACAATAGGACCTAGGGTAGCATTCACAGCACTCTCTTTCTTTTTTCATGGGATATTTGTGTCTTGTTTCTCATTAACACCCTCCACTGGGGGCCACTGAACCAGCTGAAGGGTTTTCTGACAGTTCTCAGGCTGAGTTTTCAGTTATCAGGGTGACTGGAGCCCAAAGGGGTGTTTAATTCATAGAAACACTGCCATTTCAAGGGCTCAGGAGACGCAGAATTATGTCCTACATTCCCAAGGGCTCCAGGAGGATAAAGTCCATTCATTGGAGCCAGGGTGCACCTGTTTAGCCTGTTCTTAGTCACGCTGAGCTTTGCCTTTGGTCCATTGGAGCTTCTGTCCACCACAGGTGAAAGAAGATGGTTGTATTAGTTATCTCTCACTGCATAATGCATCATCTCACAACTCAGTGGTTTAGAATGACCTCCCGCAAAAACCCACACACTTTTTGTCTTTCCATTTCTGTAGGGTCAGAAAATTCTGGAGCAGCTTAATAGGGTGACTGTAATTCAAGGTCTCCCACGAGGTTTTAAATCATTTGACACGGGAATAAAAGCAGAGGACATTTTAAAGAGCTTACACCCATTGTAACACTCCCTGGATAAGTTGGCAAAAATGACATGACCTTTAATTGATGGTCCAAAGCCAACAAGACTAAAAACTGTTGGAAGAGGGGTGCTCATAAAGCTGTAACCAGCAGGTAGTGAAGTCATTTTATATTGCTTAAACACTAGCTATTAAAAAATGCCAGGGTTTGGTACTTTTGTTCTATTTCAGTTGTATTAATGTACAGATATCTTAGTTAAAAGGTTAATCAACATATATTTTCATTTGGCGGGGCGCGGTGGCTCAAGCCTGTAATCCCAGCACTTTGGGAGGCCGAGACGGGCGGATCATAAGGTCAGGAGATCGAGACCATCCT
>NW_016816080.1:90174-106426 GCF_001698545.2 Rhinopithecus bieti
AAAAAAAAAAAAAAAAAAAAAAAAAACATATATTTTCACAATATATGTAATAGTCCAAATACAAGTTTCGAATTTACTTTTTCCTATCTAAGTCCATTGTTTGGAGGCAGTGCCACAGATAGGACAACGTAATTGTCAATATACATACATTTAATATTTGCATTATTTTAGTTTTTTTCTTTTGCAGTTGTAGAAATTCTGTTAAATACTGCTAAGACACAGAACCACTCTTTGTGCCTTGGGTCTTGTTTTTAATAATCTAAATAGGTAAAATTTGGTAATTCCCAGTGTCAATATTAGGTTTACCATTGCAGTTAGAGTGTCAGCAGTAAAGCCACAGTGGATTTTTCCTAAACAACAATATAAATAAATGTGAGTGTTTTAAAAGACATTGAATGAATGCCTGAGACTGAGAAGGAGACATTTTATATTTAAGTATACATATAAATACATATGTAAGTGTATATGTTACACTTTTCATAATAGTAACATACATTTGGAAAGTATGTCTCAAAAATGAAAATTAAACTGGCTGAAAATCTCATTTATCAGCTTTCTCCAAATCGGTCTGAGCAAGAGGAATATGAGCTTTTGAGAGATATTATGAGCTATTCAGATTGAAACAAATGTCCTGTCATGTCTCTTCCAAGATTCTTTCATTGAAGAAGCTTGCAAATTGAACGCACACAGCACATACACGGTTCAACATACACAGCACACACACACAACAGCACACACATGCACTCCCCACATAGCACACACAACACACATAATACATAAAACATACACACACAGAAACCCACCCCCGCCCAACACACACACAGAATTGGCATGTGTGACTATTTCTTTTAGTTAATCAGGCTTTTCTAAATACTGCAGGCAGAACAAAATAAAGAAAGAAAGTTGAGCCTGGGCAACACAGTGAGATCCCATCTCTAAAAAAGAAAAAACAAAGAAATTAGACGTGAAAGTTGGTAAGACTACAAGTCATCTTTAACTGTAGATTTCAAGTATTTGTGCATATCTCAATAACTCTATTGATCTGGTTCATTGAACTTGCATTAAATAAATATTATGTGTTAATTTCTATAAATAAAATGCATTTTTTTTGAGAGAGAGGGAGAGGATCTCACTCTCACCCAAGCTGGAGTGCAGTGGCATGAACATGACTCACTGTAGCCTTGACCTCCTGGGCTCAAGCAATCCTTCCACCTCAGCCTCCAGAGTAGCTGGGCCTACAGCCATGCACCACCATGCCCGACTAATTTTTGTATGTTTTGTAGAGATAGAGTTTTGCCTTGTTGTCCAGGCTGGTCTTGAACTCCTGGGCTCAAGCCATCCACCTGCCTCAGCCTCTCAAAGTGCTGAGATTATAGGCATGAGCCAGCACACCTGGCCAAAATACTTTATTAAAATGCATTTTTTTTTGAGGCAGAATTTGCTCTGTCACCCAGGCTGGAGTGCAGTGGCACGATCTCGGCTCACTGCAACCTCCGCCTCCTGGGTTCAAGCAATTCTCCTTCCTCAACCTCCCAAGCAGCTGGGATTACAGGTGCATGCCACCACATCCAGCTAATTTTTGTATTTTTAGTAGAGACAGGGTTTCACAATGTTGGCCAGGCCAGTCTTGAACTCCTGACCTTGTGATCCACCTGCCTCGGCCTCCCAAAGTGCTGGGATTGCAGGTGTGAGCCACCGCGCCCAGCCTAAAATGCATTTTTTAAATGTTTTTTTTAGAGTCAGATTTCAGGTACGTTTTTTAAAACACTTTTTAAGAAAATTTTTATGTTCACAGCAAAATTGAGAGGAAGGTACAGAGAGTTTCCATATACTTCCTGCCCTGACACATGTACAACGCCCCATCCCCACTACCAACATCCCCTACCTGAACAGTACATTTGTTACAGTTGATAAACCTACGAGGACACATTATTGTTACCCAGAGTCCAAAGTTTACATCAGGGTTCACTCTTGATGTTGTACGTTCTATGGGTTTGGCAGATGGATAATGACATGGATCCACCATTATAGGATCATACAGAGTAATTTCCCTGCCCTAAAAGTCCTCTGTGCTCCACATATGCATCCTTTTCTCCCCACTAACCCCTGGAAAACACCAATATATTTTTACTGTTGCTATAGTTTTTCCTTTCCCAGAATGTCCCGTAGTTGAAATCATATAGTATGTAGCCTTCTCAGATTGGTTTATTCCATTTAGTAATATGCATTTAAGTTTCCTTCATGTCTTTTCATGGCTTGATAGCTCATTTCTTTTTAGTGCTGAATAATGTTCCATTGCTGGATACACCATTGTTTATTTATCCATTTACCTACTGTATTAGCCCATTCTTATGCTGCTGATAAAGACATAGCAGAGACTGGGTAATTTATAAAGAGAAAGAGGTTTAATAGACTCACAGTTTCACGTGGCTGGGGAGGCCTCACAATCATGGCAGAAGGCGAAAGGCACGTCTTACATGGAGGCAGTCAAGACAGAATGAGAGCAAAGCAAAAGGGGAAAATGTCATATAAAACCATCAGATCTCATGAGAATTATTCACTACCATGAGAACAATATGGGGGGACCACCCCCATGATTCAATTGTCTCCCACCAGGTCCCTCTCACAACACATGGGAATTATGGGAGCTACAATTCAAGATGAGACTTGGGTGGGGACACAGCAAAACCGTATCACCTACTAAAGGATATCTCGGTTGCTTCCAAGATTTGGCAATTATAATAAAAAAATGTACCAAAAAATATAGGTGCAGTTTTTTTTGTGTGTATGGGGGGCATACATTTTTAACTCCTTTGGTAAATACCAAAGAGTGCGATCTCTGGATAGTATAGTAAGAGTATGGATAGTTTTGTAAGAAACTGCCAAACTATCTTCCAAAGTGGCTGTACCATTTTGCATTCCCTTCACCAATGAATGAGCATTCCTGTTGCTCCACATCCTCACCAGCATTTGATGTTGCCAGCTTTTGGATTTTGGCTATTCTAATAGGTGTGTAGTGTTCTCTCACTGCTGTTTTAAGTTGCATTCCTCTCATGACATATTATGTGAAGAATCACATACGTTTTCATTTGAATGGTAAATAATGTTAGCCCTAATGTGAAAAACCCATTGGTTTAGGGTATGTGAGTAAAACAACTTTCATTGACTCACAGAGAATGGTCCAAGGTAAGAAATTTATCATGGTGGGGGGAATGATGGCACTCAGGGACATTATTGGGACAATTATTCCCTTCCACACCCCAAACTTCTAATGATTGTTCCTCTTTCAGCAAAGACAGCTTTTGGGCAGCACCTACAGATGATCTAGAAAGTCCAAAATATAGGAAAAGGAAAATCAGACATGAGGGACCTAATCCTAGAAACCAGGTCAAATTTGTGATCCCTGAAGAAACAGAAATGGAAGATATTACAGAGTCCCAGGCCCAGAGGAAATAACTCTCTTAATCAGTTTGCCGCACTCCCTACTACTTATTGCCTCAAAAGAAGGCAATGAAAAAAATGTGCAATAAATACTGAAAGCTGCATTGACTTAGGGTTTAATCAGACTGGATGAGATCGTCAATGTGCTGTTCCTTAGGAAGCTGTTACATGTGTGTACTTATCTATGATGCAGAAGATAAAAACAAGGTTGTGTTTATTCTCTGAACCAATTTGTCAGAAAGACTTGACATAGGTAGCATGGCTATCGCTGAAAGAAAGGAAGCCTGTGCTGTTTTAAGAATGTTTAAGGAAGAAACTTTCTCTTGTGGACCCCAAGAGCCCAGCTGAAGCCCTTTAGACATGCATGACTTGATGGAGCAAGGTCACTTTCAAGTTCAATGTCTTTATTCTACTAGCAAATAAATACTGAAGTCCAGAGAAGGTAGAAGGTTTGATAAGGACATTTTGCAGACAAAATAACAAACAACAAAAGACAGACAATCTACAAATAGCTAACTTCTCATTTTAATCCTTCATCCATGGCAAAATTTTCCCCCTTCTCTAGCCAGCTCATGTTATTCATCCAGCCGGACTTCCTGTATCAATTTCGTGATAATCTGAGTTAATTGCCAATAAGTGGCAATAAGTTGTTGAGTATTTTGAATGCTGTGGTTCTGTAATCAAGCCCAAAGAGTTTGGATGGGGGAGTTGAAGGTTTTAGAAGCATGTAGAAAATTGTTCAAAAATATGTATCGTACCCACACCCCTCTGCCATGGGCAACTTGAAATGTCATCAATGCAAAGTTCTTGCTACCTTGACTCTAGCCTAAGTCTCTCAGAAATTTTTGCTCTGAGCTATCTGCATGACAATTTTAATTCTAAGAGACAGATGGCAGTGAGTGGACACCTCCATCCACCTGCTTTACTTTGGGCATTCATTCAAGCTCGATTTGCAGAGGTAAATGAGTTAACTTGTCTAGGTTTTAAAATCATATTCTAAAGAGAAAGAATACAAAATATCTGAGGATTTTTCTCCTTGACCATATAGCACTTTCTTTCCAAATAATTAAAAGGTTCTGGAAAGAATATTGTATGTAGCTAACACATCCTCACTGGCGAGGGGGATAAGAAAGCAGACTGAACAGGTCATGTCCGTCCTTACCTTCGCTGATTCACATGGATCTCTGGCAACAGGGTAGTGGATGAAAGTGATTTTGTCTTTATTTTTCTAGAAATCATAATTTAATGAGAACCTAAGCACATCATTTACATTTTGATTATACATTTATATTTCTATTGTGTTGAGATAATTACAAGTTATGGCACTCCTTGAGTTACTTACTTATTATTATTATTTTTTTGGTAGAAATAGGTATTATATCCCATCTGTTTTATGTGTCCTGGGATGGCTGATTCCCTTGATGGGGAGAGGTTAATCAAAGAGTCATCATAGGGTCATGAAGGCCAATTTCTAGCCACAGAAAGGGCTGGAGCATTTTCCAATGAGAACCACAGATGGGTTGAGCATCAGTGTACATAGTTGTTCAACATGTGTGTGTTTCTAGAATTCCAGATTCCAGAGCTGGAAATGAAAAGGGCCTTCTGATCATGACAGTAACTTCCCACCTATACATGTGGAATGTGGGGCCAGGAGGAAGAAATACCAAGGCCACAAGGTAGACGTTGGAGCCAGGGTGAGGTGGCTGGAATTCTAACTCCTTTCCAGGATGTGTGTGCTTTGGTTTGTGTGTGTGCCTATGCACATGCCCATGAGCACAATTTGCTAACAGTAGGCCATTCTCTGAGATTTCCCAAGTGTGACAAAACTCACCTGACATCAGGAGAGAAAGCTCCATCATGCCATTATGGCAGGGCTGTTCTGCCCCTTCCATCGCAGCTTTGTCCTGGCAATTATGTGGAGAAATCTGCCTTCTCATTGTGCACACTCAGTCTGACGTGATGGCAGATCCTTTCAGGGTACCAAGGAAATATTTTCTCCTCCTCAATCCACGAGATGTATTATTTGTTCTTGCCTGGAGATGAATAATGTACTCAAAGACAGGGAGGATAGTCATGTTGATGACAGATTCCTGGCAACCTTTTAGGAAGCCTTAAATTCACTTTCTATGTTTCATAGACTACTGACTTGACTCAGTTCCATATTCCCTTATGCATGTTCATGTTGAAACAAGGACACTGAAACTACATTTGTGACATGGATTGTACAATTTAGATGAGCTCATTGGTGCCTAAATGGACATGTAGCAGTTGTGTTTGAATATTGATTTGACCAATGCATACTGCCCCACTATCTCCTTTTCTTGATTTTCCTCAGTTTTTTTCACAAATGGCATGGACAGAAAATAGGAATTTGGGCTTTCATGTCTTCTCTGAGCCTCCAATAGAGACCAATCACAGTTGAATTTATAAGCAAGTCACTAAGTGCCTGCTTTCTGCCCAGTGTAGACTGTAGGGAAGCTGTTTATATCCTACTTCCTAGAACTTGTGAATGTTTTCTTACACGACAAAAGGAACTTTGTAGTTGTGATTAAATTAAGAGTCTTGATGTGTGGAGGCTATAAGGGATTAGCCAAGTGTGTCCAAACTAATCACATGAGTTTTTAAAATTGGAAAGGCTTTCCCATCTCTGGTGAGAGGGAGATGTGACTATAGAAGAATGGTCTGAAAGATACAATATTGCTGACTTTGAAGACTTGGAGAATTTATTCCTTGCAGTTCTGTAAGTCAGAAATCTGACACAACATTGTTGTGTTCTCTGCTCAGCATCTTACCAAACCATGAGGCAACAAATGCAAGGAACCTCTAGAAGATGGAAAAGTCAGAAAACAAATGCCTTCCTCCAGCCTCCAGAAGAAGCACAACCCTGACAACACCTTGATTTTAAACCAGTGAGACCCGTGTCAGGATTCAGACTTTCAGAACTATCATATGATAAATTGGTATTATTTTAAGTAACCGAGTTTTCGGTAATTTATTACAACAGGGATAGAAAAGTAATACAGGCAGTGAACTGGAGTGAGATGGAGGGGAAGTTAAAAAGGAAATTGCGAATCTGTAATAATATTTGCAGGCTTTCTGACATACATACGAATGTGTATATTAAATATAAAAACACAAAAGAATGTAGGCATAAAATTCAAATTTTAAAATAGTATTATTAGAAAATACAATGTATTATATTGCAGGTAATGTAATATAATTAAAATAATATTATAGTATTATTACTAAATTCATAAGTGGTAACGGCCGGGTGTAGTGGCTCACACTTGTAATCCCAGCACTTTGGGAGGCCGAGGCGGGTGGATCACTTAAGGTCAGGAGTTCTAGACCAGCCAGGCCAACATGGTGAAACCCCTGTTTCTACTAAAAGTAAAAATTAAAAAAAATAGCTGGTGGCGATGCACACCTGTAATCCCAGCTACTCGAGAGGCTGAGGCAGGAGAATCACATGAACTCAGGAGGTGAAATTTGCAGTGAGCTGAGATCATATCACTGTACTTCAGCCTGGGCAACAGAGCCAGACTCCACCTTAAAAAAAACAAGGTAACAATGTGTAAGTGGTGAAATTGGCAGTCTCTCCTACAAAATTGGGAGAGACAAGGGAATCTTTCTTTCTCCCTGGGAAGAGTAAATGATGATCTTTTATTCTCTTGGGAAAGAGTCAGATTTCTCAGGAACTAGTCTTTTCATTGTTGTTTATTATATTTTAACTAGATTTCCCTATACATTCTTGCT
The DNA here is from genome assembly GCF_001698545.2 of Rhinopithecus bieti. NCBI lineage: Eukaryota > Metazoa > Chordata > Mammalia > Primates > Cercopithecidae > Rhinopithecus > Rhinopithecus bieti. Next base: position 97,372 of record NW_016816080.1, read on the forward strand.
TATAGATATGCTATATTATAATACATTCCATTACTGTTTTAGTTTTCTGTTGTGACCTTAACAAATTCCTATATATATGGGAGCTTAAAACAATGCAAATTGATTATTTCACAGTTCTGCAGGTCAGAAGTCAGCTATGACATTGCTGCATCCTCTGCTTGGGGTCTCGTCAGGCTAAAATCAAGGTGTCCACCAGGCTGAGCTCTAATCCAGAGGCTCTGAGAGAGCATCCACTTTCAAGTTCATTTGAATTATCATCAGAAATCAGCTCCTGGTAATCATCAGAGTGGGGTCACTGTTTCTATGCTGGCTCTCATCTGGAGTTGTTCTCAGTTTCTAGAGGCCCCCCAATTTCTTCAGTTCTGGCTGCCTTTCTACATCTTCAAAGTTGGCAAAGATAGGCAGAATTCTTCTCATGCTGCAGATTTATCTGGTCTCCCCTCAAACAACCTCTCTCTACTTTGTCTTCTGCCTCTGCTTCTAAGGGCTCACGATATTACATGGAGCCCACCCAAACCATCCAGAACCACCTTTTGCTGTGGTTTGAATGCGTCCCTCCAAAAGCATGTGTCGGAAACTTAATTCCCAATGTGACCTTGTTGGGAGGTGGGGCCTAATGGGAGGTGTTTGGGTCCTGGAGGCTGCACCCTCATGAGTGGATTAATGTTGATTACAAATGGGCCTGGGGCTGTAAGTTTGATCTCTTGCACTCTCTCACCTTCTCTTTGCCCTTTCACCGTGGGATGATGTAACAAGAAGGCCCTGGGCAGACGCTAGCTCATTGATTTTGGACTTCCAGCCTTCAGGACCTTGAGTCAATTAATTTCTGTTAATTATAAATTACCTATTCTATTGTATTCTGTTATAGGAGCACAAAATGCACGAAAAGACTTTCCTATCTGAAGGTCAATGAATTAGTAACTTTAATGATATCTGCAAAGTCCTTCTGGCCATGTAAGGTGACATCTTTCACAGATCTGGAAATTCAGGCACGGAATTCCTTGGGGACCACAATTACATTATATAACAATGTAATGATATTAATATTATGAAATAAAGTATGGAGACCCAAAGAGCCAAACCAGAGGCTAGGCAAAATTCAACTGTCACCTAAATCCTGCCTGGTGTCTTAGGAACCATGTCCTCAGGGCTGTCCACAGACAAGGCAGAGAAGGTGCATGCTAAAATGATCTGAACGATTAGAGAACATGAAGAAAGCAATAAAGTCAGCACTAAATAAGGTAATGCTTGAGACATTTCATACAGTATGGTAATTGCATCTCCATTCAGAAAAGAGAACATATTATTTTACTCATATTGGGTCATTTTGATAGATTAAAAATTAAGCTCTCACTTTTCCTGTCTGTTTCCTTTCCTGCCCTTATCTTATAGATAAAAAGATCACGTAGATCTGTTCATGGTCTAACTCTCTGTGTATCTTTTTATTCCTTTAAGGAGTACAGTTATATAATGCTCTTGGTCATCCTAGTTTTTCTTAAAATGTAATGTACAATTATAGGACACACATATTTTCAGTTTGGGTTTTGATTTTCATTTGCCCCAAATAGTACAAAATTTAGTGCTGCTTATTTTAAAGAATGTCTTTATGAGGTAATGTAATTTTAAATTGGAAGGAAACTATCATTTTTTGAACAACTCTTATGGGTCAGACTCATGGCAAATAATAGCTATTTGATCTTTGCAAGAAGTAGGTTGAATATATGTTATTATTCCTGCTGTACAGATTAGGAACTAAAGCTCAGATAAGTTATGTCATCTGTCCCAGATCACAGAGCTGTAAATGTTAGATTCTCTTTGATGAGTGAGTTCAAAGACCAACCTATCCGAATCGCTGTCAGTCAGACTATACATGTATCTATTTCTATAAACTTTTCTCTATCCATCCATTCATCCATACATCCATCCATCCAACCATTCATCCATTCACCCTCTCAGCCTCACATCTATTTACCTATTTATCTACTAATTTGTCCATCCAGCCATCCAGCCATTTAGCCATCTTCCACCTATTCATTAATTCATTTGTCCCTTCATTCATCCATCTATCATCTATCCATCTATCTTCCATTCATTTGTCCATCTATTTATCCGTCCATCCACCCATCCATCCATTTATCCACTCAAACATCTATTTACCCACGCTTCTTCCCATCTGTTCACCTACTTATTCATTCATTTGTCCATCCATCCATCCATCCATCCATCCATCCATCCATCCATCCTTTCTTCATCCATCCATCTACCTACATTATAATTGTAAATAAATGTGTACATTAGATATAAACTTTCTAAGTATATGTGTTCATTAGAAATAAACTTTTTAAATAAAATTGGTACAGTGAAAATGTAGTCTTGCATTTCTTTATACCCTAACTTACTATTTATAACACTTTTTATCCTGCTTGTGAGTAGCCATTTTTAATAGTTTGTCATCTAAATACTAAGCTAAGCCTTGATCATGTTTAGTTAACTGGTTGAAGTGTGTGTGTGTGAGAGTGTGTGTGTGTGTGTGTGTGTGTGTGTGTGTGTGAATGTCAGGGAGAGAGAGAGAGAGAGAGGAGACATGAGGAGGCAGTCTGAGATGGCAGTAAATTATTTCTTCTAAGGCAGATCTTGATTCAGCTCTGGTTTGTGCTAGAATTAATCATTAGGAATATACAGAAGGGCCTCCACAGCATATTCAGAATTTAGGCAGCAGCTGAGTAGTAGAATTCTAGGCAGCTGAGGGGCAGAAGGACAAGCATTTTGCCCCAAGGCAGAACCCTATGGGTTCCATGCCTAGCTAAGTAGGGAGTGTATCCTGGCTTCTGGGGCAGATACTCCCTGGAAGGGCTTAGCTTCTCTATTGGGTTGTCCTTTTGCTGTAATCCTACAGCTCTGAAAATAGCTTCACATATATCCATCCTCATCTCTTTCACAGTTAGCTCTTTTGCTTCAAGATTCAGGAATTCCCAGTCGTCCCATCCTTCTCCTTTACCCCAAATGGAAGACTCTGAGATTGCCGTTAACATGCCAGTTTAGAGAAAAATTGCAAGTAGTGGCACTGGCCAACCTTTTTGTTTTTTGTTTACCACATTGCCTTGGCGTCCCACTGATAGGGAGACTTTCCCACTTCTTGTGAACTGTCCCCAACCTTAGCCTTTGTAGGTCCAAAGTAGAGGATGCTATTTGAGTTTTCCAGATTATCTTCCATTTGCTTTCTCCGAAATTACACCCATCTTTCAAAAGGAGGAGTTGTTGAGCTGCTTCTGGATGACTTCTTTAATTTGGGCCAATTTGCTCTAAACAGAATTTCTTTGTTGTTGTGTTGGTTGCATTTCTTGGTGCCATTTGCCAGTCTGAGGACAGCAATTGTTTTTCTTCCCCCTTTTCTGTTTTCTTTGGTAATTTTTTTCAGTTTCTGTAGGTTTTGTTACGTGGAGCAGAGGGGATAAAGAGCTGTTTTTGGCCTGTTATTTTCCTCCAAATATTTGTATTTGTTTTGTTGGTTTTCTTTTAGCACATTTTGAGAGTCTCTGTCTGTTTAGGTGGGAGTTTAACCTTTTCCTGCTCCAACATAATGACATATATGATTGGCTTCACTTCCGCCTCCTTGCCTAATGAGTGATTTTAGAGCTGCCTTGCTAGTTCCTTTGTTTTGTCTTTTGTCATATGATTATGTCTTGCTTGTTTGGGTCTTTTCCAAAGATTAGAAGGCAGATTCTGCTTTGTAAAATGTACTTGTTGTTCTCTTTTACTATTTCAAGAAGGTTATTGAACTCATATTGCAAATCTACAGGTAAAATGCTGAAAATGACTGGCGCCTAGTAACCGTTCAATACATATTGGTTATTTTCATTATTAATATCTAAATTTTTCAATATGATGAATGACATGGTATCTTTTAATTCTCACTATATGCAATGAGGAGAATTTGTCTTTTATTAACTTGTATTTTTCCAAATAGAATATTGAAACTACCTTTGAAAAAATTATAACTGAGGAAATTATGACAGTGAAAGGGATCTGACCTAACTGACTCCATCTTGTTTCTAACCTCTAAGCTGTTCTCGTTCATTCCTGCACATAAGCCAGACTAACTTTGGGAGGAACTTAGTTTATAGTTTAACTTTGAAACAAAGTCGGTCACAGCTCTTTCCGAAAACAAACCCCTTTCTTACCCGGGGACTAGACTGCCTTTTCAAGGCCACGAGATTAGAAATTATGGTTTAGGAGTCATACAGCTGGAGGTTGCAAGATTCTGAACCTCCTCAAATTGCTTCTGGGGATAACATCACTATTGTCAAACCTAAGATCAGTGCTTGAGGTATTTGGCAGACCCTGCACTGGATGGATCAGCTGGAACCACCCAGATCAATAAACTGGCTCATCTAATCTTGTGGCCCCCACCCAGGAACTGACTCAGCACAAGAAGACAGCTTTGACTCACTGTGATTTCACCTCAGACCTGACAAATCAGCACTTCCCACTTTCCAACCCCCTACCCACCAAATTACCCATAAAAGCCTTGATTCCCAATTTTTTAGGGAGACTGATTTGAGTAATAATAAAACTCCAGTCTCCTGTACAGAGGGCTCTGTGTGAATTAATTGCAATTTCCCGGTCTTGATAAATTGGCTCTTGTCTAGGCAGCGGGCAAGGAGAACCTGTTGGGTGGTTGCAATATGGGATTTTAAACTTAAAATATGTTTTATTTAGTTAAGTTGTAATATTTATACTCTCTTTCAACAATTTTTGGCATCTACTTTATTTTGATAACTATACTTAAAATTCTTTTTTGTGCAAAACACTATGCTAATTTGGCTACAGTAGTAATCTCTAGTCTTTGTATCTCTTAACTTTTGCATTCTTAAATTTTTCTTTGTGTTTCACCTCTTGATGAATTGAGATAGATTCTATTTGTGAGAAGTCTATTTGGTTATAAAAAATGAATCCTTAGATATTTGAGAATGGTTTTCCTCTTGCTTCTACTTATGATACACTTCTCAGTTGGCCATAAAATTCTTTTGTCACTAACTTTTCTACTTTAAAAGAAAAAAGACATTTCAAATTCAGGATTCTGTATGACATATATGAGTACCACATAATTCTGACTTCTTGCGGGTAACCTGTTTTTCTTCTCATTTTTTTTCCTGCCTGAATGCTTGAAGGATTTTCCCCCCATATCATTTTACTTCAGAAAATGAAAACTTCTGATTACATCTTAGTGTGAGAGAATCCTTCTCAGCCTCCGGGTTGATGTTGTATTCCCTTGTTTTTACTTTCTTCTTTTCCTAGATCCGTGTTGGTTTTCACTTTTTTTCTCTATCATTTGAATAAAGAGAGATTTATCTAGGCCTGATGTGTGCCAAGAGACGGGGTATGTGGCTTTATCTTAGCTCTTCTTTCTGCTTGTTGGAGTGGAGGTTTTTGAGATTCACACTCAGGGGTGTATTTTCTGGTACTGACAGGCATTCCCTCATGCAGGGCTACAGTTTTCTGTGAAAGCTCTTCTTATCCCATTACTAGATTATTTTTCATTTAACATTCTGGATTAATGTGGTGAATCCCTCAGCTCCCCAGTTGCATGAACACTGGAGTACTGCCTCCCTCAACCCAGCCAGCAGCCGAGATCCTGAACTCACCTCCTAGGACCTTCTGAGCTACTGAAAGCCTCCTTGTACCTCTTACTCAGTGACTTGCCTGAGAATTGCCATCTCTGAATGTAGAGGAGCTGGGGTGGGAGGTGGAAAGGATCAATAATCTGTCTTAAAAAGCAACAATATCCTGACTTTAAAATAGGCTCAAGGCCATAACAGACACCTCACCAAAGAAGATATGTAGATGGCAAATAAGCGTATGAAAAGATACTCTATATAACAGGTTGTCAGGAAAGTGCAAATTAAAACAATAGGAGACCACTACATACCACACTTGCTAGAATGGGCAAAATGCAGAACACCAACAGTACTAAATGCTGGTGAGGATGTGGAGCAACAGGAACTTTCATTCATTGATGGTGGGAATGCAAAATGGAACAGCCAGTTTGGAACACAATTTCTTATAAAACTAAACATACTCTTATAAAAATAAATACACTCTTACCCTACGATCCGGCAATCACAATTTCTATGGTATTTATCCAAAGGAGTTGAAACTTGTATCCACACAAAAATCCACACATGGATGTTTTCGGCAGATTTATTCATAATTCTAAGAAGTAGAAGCAACCAAGATGTCTTTCAGTAAGTGTCTTAATCTATTCAAGCTGCTATACCAATGACAAAACCCATATATTTTGTGGCATTTAAACAACATGAATTTATTGCTCACAGTCCTGGAGACTGGAAGTCCAAGATCAAGTCATGGCAGATCTTACATCAGGTGAGGGCGTTTCCCGGTTCATAGATGGCAACTTCTTCCTGCACCTGAGTGCACTAATCTCTTCCATGAGATTCCACCCTCATGACCTCATCACCTCCCCAAAACTCCAGCCTCCTAACATCATCCCTTGGGGTTAGATTTCGACACAGGAATTTTAGAGGGACACAAACATTCAGTCCATATCAGTAGGTGAACATGTAAATAAACTGTGATACAACCAAAAATGAAATATTGTTCAACACTAAAAAAAAAAAAAAAGCTATCAAGCATGAAAAAACATGCAGCAAACTTAATACATATGACTAAGTGAATGAGTCCATTGGAAAAGCTTACATAGTGTATGAGCCCAGCTGTATGACACTGTGGACAGGGCAAACTTATGGAGAGAGTAAAAAGAGCTGTAGTTAGGGGGAGAGATGAATATGCAGAGAACAGAGGATGTGTAGGGCAGTGAATCTACTCTGTATTATACTCCAGTGGTGGATCCGTGTCCTGATACATTTGCCCAAACCTATAGAATGTACATCATCAAAAATGAACCCTCATGTAAACTATGGACTCTGGGTAGTAATGATGTGTCCATGGAAGGTCATTGATTACAACAAATGCACCACTGTGGTGGAGAATGTTGATAGTGGAAGAGGCTGTGCATGTGTGGGTGCTGGGGGTAGGTGAGAATTCTCTGTACTTTCAAATGAATTTTACTGTGAATTTAAAAGTTTTTTAAAATATGTGTACACACACACACACATACATATATATGTATATAAAACAACAATGTCATAAGTTTGTGTGTGTAGGGGAAGTTGTTATCCATTTTCTGTTCCATGTGAATCCTGAACCAGTAGACAAACAAGTATGCAATGTGCATGGGTCTCACTTATTTTAGCTGTCATCTTTGTTCCAGTATGTACTGTAAACTAGGTGTTGGCTATGAAAAGGTGTTGCAAAAAGGACTCATCACAGATGTACACGAATATGTATTTATGAGCTGTAAAATACTAGTTCCCCAAAGATGCCTGTAGCATCTTTCCTGTGGCAGCAGCAGGAAGCTAATGCATGTGTATATGCCTATTGATAGAAAACCCTGTTAGTGCATGCATTTTTTTTTTTTTTTTTTTTTTTTTNGCCAGCTGAGGTTGTCAGTACAATGAAACCAAACTGGCGGGATGGAAGCAGGTTATTCTGCCATTTTTCTAGATCTTTGAGTTGCACATCAAATCTGGGGCTGATCACTCCACACTTGTTTAGCCTGCCTGTAAGGTTCACAACAATTTTCCCAGCTCTGTGATCATCAATGATTTCAAATTCGCCAATGTAACCATGCTTCATCATCACAGTGAGAAACCGGACGATGACTTTGGAGCACGGCCTAATAAGCACCTGGCGTTTGCCTCTCTTTTCGGCATTGTTGATGCTCTTGAGAGCATCAGCCAGCACATTCATGCGCACCATTGTGGCAGCGCAGAAAGATGGCGGAAAGAGCTAGTGCATGCATTTTTAAAGCACAGAGCTGAAAGTCGAAACATTCTCCTCTCTGACTTAAAATGGTGCCTGATCCCCATGCCGATACAGTATTACAAGCATGTGTTACTCACAATAATAATGAAAGAGAACTTCATTTAGTCCTGCAAAAATCCAGTATGAATTGTAGATAAACTGCTTGAAGTGTGTATCTTCCTTTGAGCTGTGTATCAGATTGCAGATGAACCTGCAAGTGACAATATACAGGCTCTTCTGTGGTTAAGCTACTCAACAAGGATGCAGAAGTTGACAGAAAAGGGTGGCTTCAGAGTGTAGAGTGGATGGCAGTGCTTCTCAATGGGACTTTTCTTTGCTTCCATCCCTTGCTTGGAAAGCACATTTGTGGACAAAATTCTGCACAGGTGTGGATTTGCTCTAGTTAAGAAAGAGGTAGAATTTTTGCTGTGCACTTTTAAGGCAGGAAAATAGGGTCTGGAGGCAGGGAACATAGGGCCAATTCACACTTCAGCTATGACAGGAAATATCCTCTCCATTGGGTGAACTCCCAGTAAATGACTTTGTAACTTTCTTCATCCTCTCCATTTACATACGGCACACACCAAATAACCTATAGAATCCTCTAAAGGGTATTTAAACTTCCAAAATTCTGTAACAGGGCCTTTGAGCTCCTATGCTCAGGCCCGCTTCCACACTGTGGAGTGTACTTTCATTTTCAATAAATCCCTTCATTGCTTCCTTGCTTTGTTTGTGCATTTTGTCCAATTATTTGTTCAAGACACCAAGAACCTGGACATCCTCCACCGGTAACACCTTACTTTTCATAATAATGAGCTTGGGTCACCAATCCAGAAGGATTTACACTAACAACACTGAGGTTTATGCAAGGAAGTAATTGGACAATGCAGGATCCAAATGCAACCTCAGCCCAGCCACATTCTTGTTTGAGAGTAGAAGGTAGAGTCACCACTTAAGCATCCCTGAAAAAGAGTTGAGCATCCAGCTGTCTGGAGAGCTGTGTCCATGACAATCCCTAACAATCACTGCTTCCATGACACCTACGGTGTGCTGGCCTCTGTCTTAAGTCTATGCTGCTGAACAGTCTCAGAGGGGTGAGGTTCCTGCCCTCCTAGAGCCCACAGACAGTTAAGGGGACTTCACCCCAGTTTCTCCAGGAGTTTATGGTTAA
>NW_016816081.1:0-840 GCF_001698545.2 Rhinopithecus bieti
AACTTTTTTGGTAGAATCTGTGAAGGGACATTTGGGAGTCCATTCAGGCCTATGGTGAAAAATTGAATATCCCCAGATAAAAACTTGAAAGAAACGAACTGTGAAACTGCTTTGTGGTGTGTAGATTAATCTCACAGAATTAAACCATTTTTGATTCAGTAGGTTGCAAACATTCTCTTTGTAGAACCTGTGAAGGGACATTTTGGAGACATTTGAGGCCTTTATTAAAAACCCAAATATCCCCAGATAAAAACTAGAAACAGACAATTGGTGAAATTGCTTTGTGTTGTGTGGATTCATCTTACAGAGTTAATCGTTTCTTTTGATTTGGAAGGTTGGAAACACATTTTGGTAGAATCTGAGAAAGGACATTTACAAGTCCACAGGCACCTATGGTGAAAATCTGAATGCCCCCCAGATAAAAGCTAGAAAGAAGCTATCTGTGAAACTGTTTGTGATGTGTGGATTCATCTCACAGAACTATAACTTTCTTTTGATTTGGCAGGTTGGAAATACTGTTTTGGTAGAATCTGCAAAGGGATATTCGGGAGCCATTTGAGGCCTGAGGTGGAAAAAAAAAAATATTCCCAGGTAAAAACTACAAAGAAGCTGTAGTGAAACAGCTTTGTGATGTGTAGATTCATCTCATAGAGTTAAATCCTTCTTTTTATTCAGCAGGTTGGAAATAATCCCTTGTTAGAATCTGTGAAGGGACATTTGGGAGCACATTGTGGCCTATAGTGAAAAACAAATATCCTGAGATAAAATCTAGTCAGGAACTATCAGTGAAACTACTTTGTGATGTATGGATTCATCCTACAGAGGTGAATCTTTCTTTTG
>NW_016816082.1:0-1194 GCF_001698545.2 Rhinopithecus bieti
AAAATGTATGAGGCAAATACTAACTGACAGAAAGCTGATGTAGCTATATTAATGGTAAATCAAATAGATCAAGGCAAAAAGCGTTACTAGAAAAAAAGCCACTACATAATTGTAATAGATTTAATTTACTTTAAAGATACAAGAATTTTTAACTTACATGTATCTAATAACACAGCTTTAAATATTTATATTAGAAAGTAAGTAAGGCTGAAAATTAAGATGTTGAGCATATCTTATTAAATCAAAGAAGATCAATGGAATTAAAGTAAGGAAAATAAAAAGAATGAGCAAAACATGGTGTAATCCCAGCACTTCGGAAGGCTTAGGCGGGTAGATTGCTTGAGCCCAGGAGTCTGAGACCAGCCTGGGGAACATGGCAAAACTCTGTCTCTACAAGAAATACAAAAATCAGCCAGGTGTGTTGGAGCCCACGTTAGTCTCAGCTACTTGGGAGGCTGAGGTAGGAGGATTGCCTAAGCCCAGGGAAGGTCAAGGTTGCAGTGAGCTGTGATTGTGACACTGCACTCTGGCCTGGGCAAAAGGTTAAGACACTATCTAAAAATAAATAAAAATTAATTAACAAATTAAATAAATAAGAATAATGTTGGTAATCACAAGTGAAATAGAAAATAAATATATGACAAAGAGTATTAACTGAGCCAAAGCTGATGTGCTAAAAATGTTAGTAAACCCCTGGCAAGTCTTCTCAATAAAAAAACAAAACAACAACAATGACAACAAAACATGGCGTGGTAGGATGATGCATGCCTAAGATCTCAACAATCTGAGAGTACAAGGTGGGAGGATTGTTTGAGCCCAAAAGTTAGGGATCAGCCTTGACAACATGGAGAGATCCTGTCTTTACAAAAAATTTAAAACTTGGCCTTGGGGGGCGGAGCAAGATGGACGAATAGGAACAGCTCCAGTCTCCAGCTCCCAGCACGAGCGACACAGAAGACAGGTGATTTCTACATTTTCAACTGAGGTACTGGGTTCATCTCACTAGGGAGTGCCGGACAATCGGTGCTGGTCAGCTCCTGCAGCCTGACCAGCAAGAGCTGAAGCAGGCGAGGCATCGCCTCACCTGGGAAGCACAAGGGGAAGGGAATCCCTTTTCCAAGCCAGGGGAACTGAGAACACAACACCTGGAAAATCGGGTAACTCCCACCCCAATACTGTGCTTTACCAAGGGTC
>NW_016816083.1:0-1194 GCF_001698545.2 Rhinopithecus bieti
TACAGACGGGAGACAACGCGCCGGGCCGGTGTTCGTATTCTTTTGGAGAGACCAAGGAAAATTTTCTCTATCCAGTTTTGCAGGAGGTTGTTCTCTAACTTGTTAGTGGGGAGAGATGAGTGTGATTTTGGATAAAAAATTGAGCCGGCCGGGTGCGGTGGCTCACGCCTGTAATCCCAGTACTTTGGGAGGCCGAGGCGGGCGGATTATGAGGTCAGGAGATCGAGACTATCCTGGCTAAGATGGTGAAACCCCGTGTCTACTAAAAATGCAAACAATTAGCCGGGCGTGGCGGCGGGCGCCTGTAGTTCCAGCTACTTGGGAGCCTGAGGCAGGAGAATGGCGTGAACCCGGGAGGCGAAGCTTGCACGCCAGCTGACTGAACGACACTCCGTCTCAAAAAAAAAAAAAAAAAAAAAAAAAAAAAAAAATTGACCCAAGGGCTGGGCGTGGTGGCTCACGCCTGTAGTCCCAGCACCTTGGCAGGCCAAGGCGGGCGGATCACCTGAGGTACGGAGTTCGAGGCCAGCCTGTGCAATATGGAGAAACCCCGTCTCTACTAAAAATACACAATTATCCAGGCATGGGGTGCATGCGTGTAATCCCAGCTACTCAGGAGGCTGAGGCGGGAGAATCGCTTGAACCTGGGAAGGAGAGGTTGCGGTGAGCCGAGATCGCGCCATTGCACTCCAGACTGATCAACAAGAGCGAAATTCCGTCTCTGGGCAACATTGGGAGACGGCCTCCTTCACCCACCACCTGCTCCCTTCTCCACAAAATGGAAAACAAACAAACAAACAAACTGAACCAAGCCGGGCACGGTGGCTCACGCCTGTAATCCCAGCACTTTGGGAGGCCGAGGCAGGCAGATAACGAAATCAGGTGTTGGAGACCAGCCTAGCCAACATGGCGAATCCCCCATCTCTACTAAAAATACAAAAAGTTGCCGGGCGCGGCGGCCCTGGATTCCCAGCTATTCAGGAGGCTGAGGCAGGAGAATCGCTTGAATCCGGGAGGCGGAGGTTGCAGTGAGCCGAGATTGTGCCACACTGCACTCACTCCAGCCTGGGTTACAGAGGAAGACTCCGTCTGGGGAAAAAGAAAAAAAAAAGTAATGAATCTAGAAAAAGCAGATTGGCACCTGAATTCACATACTTTTCAAACTGCCACCACGTCTTGGCTTAGCCTTTTTTT
>NW_016816084.1:0-10973 GCF_001698545.2 Rhinopithecus bieti
AAAAAAAAAAAAAAAAAAAAATTGAAAATCACCTAGACATTGCATAAAAACTAAAGAAATCAGGTCAGGCACAGTAGCTCACACCTGTAATCCCAGCACTTTGGGAGGCTGAAGCAGGCAGATTACTTGAGGTCGGGAGTTCAACATCAGCCATGGTCAACATGGTGGAACCCTGTCTCTACTAAAACTACAAAAATTAACCAAGTGTTGTGGTGTGTGGTTATAATCCCAGCTGCTGGGGAAGCTGAGGCAGGAGAATTGCTTGATCCCAGAGGCAGAGGTTGCAGTGATCTAAGATTGCGCCACTGCACTCCAGTCTGAGTAACAGAGTGAGACTCCATCTCAAAAAATGAAAAAAGTTTAAAAATTTAAAAAAAGAAATCTAAATAAACTATGAACTTTGTTAATAATGTCTCAATATTGGTTCATTTAAATTAGTGAATGCACCACAGCAATGTAAGATGTTAATAGGGAAACTAGATGGGTATATTGCAATTATAATATTTTTAAAATTTTCTGTAAATCTAAAATTATTCTAAAAGTAAAGTCTGTTTAAAAGCCATCTGTAATCTTCTGAATATAAAACTATAGAATGACATTATGTCATATAAATAGCTTGTAATTCACCTATTTTCTTGCTAAGCATACCTTAGGCAATTTCACATGCATTGAAATATTCTTAAAAAATTTACTTGAATAAATACATGTTATTTCATCACTTGGATATGTAATGATTTTAAAACTATTATTTAATTAGCTTTTGAGATTATTTTCCAGGTTTCAAGCTTATAATACTATAGTGAACACGATGGGATGAATCCCTAGATTTATAATTACTAAGTCAAGGGTAAGAACATTTTTATACTATTAATACATAATTGCCAAATTGCTCTCCATATCATTTTGCAATGTGCTTGTCTTCTCACTTATCAAAAGACCATCTGATTCATTAATAAGTCTTTATCACCTGTTATGCTCAATTTATTTGTTTAAATTGAGGCAAAGTGAATAAGAATGTCTTTCCCCCATAAAACCTCGATATATAGTTGATATTTCATTTTTTACCTTGCTAGTGTGATACATAAAATGCTTCTCTTTATTTTGTATAAGTGAATTTTGCTCTTTATTATATTATTTTTCATTATCTACTTGTATTTCTTTCTTTTGAGTGACTTTCAATAATGTTCATACATTTATTGAACACTTACTATGTACCAGACACTAGCTGGTGTAGTTGATACAATGGTGAGCAAAAGCTACATCTCATGGAGCTGTTAGACCACTATGAGAGAGCGATGTTAACCAAATGCCTGCATAACCTATAAAATTGCAATTGTTATATAAATTGCTATGAAACTTACTATAAGAAAAGCCAACCAAAAAAATCCTAGCATTGTCTATGCATATCTTATGCCAGTAATTCTATTAGTGTTTATTTTTGAAAAAAAATCATTTACTGTTTACTTTATTGATCATTGTTTAATATCTTATTTTGTTTTGCTTCAATATAATTATTCATTTTTATAGCAAAAAATAAAAGTCCAGACAGAAAGCCAAACTGCACGTGTGTACCATAAATTGCTGAACTGCTTCAAGCACTGTGCCCCTTTCAACAGGGTGACTGTAGATTGCAGAGCAAAGTGCAACAATGGCTTTGCTCCATTCCACTGACTCCTGCTCCCCCCTGTGCCACAAATACAGTCTTCATGATTATTTAGGATCACACTGAAAGCTGCCCTGATATTCTATGTGTAGGATTTAAATACCTTTGCCAAGACCAGCTCGGTCAGGAAGACCCTAACCCAGCAGCACTAGAGGAATTAAAGGCACACACACAGAAATGTAGAGGTGTGAAGTGGGAAATCAGGGGTCTCACAGCCTTCAGAGCTGAGAGCCCAGAACAGAGACTTACCCACATATTTATTAACAGCAAACCAGTCATCAACATTGTTTCTATAGACATTAAATTAACTAAAAGTATCCCTTATGGGAAAGGAAGGGATGGGCCGAATTAAAGGAATAGGTTGAGCTAGTTAACTGCAGCAGGAACATGCCCTTAAGGCATAAATCGCTCATGCTATTGTTTGTGGCTTAAGAATGCCTTTAAGCAGTTTTCCACCCTGGGTGGGCCAGGTGTTCCTTGCCCTCATTCCCATAAACCCACAACCTTCAAGCTTGGGCGTTTAGGGCCATTATGAACATGTCACGGTGCTGCAGATATGTTTATGGCCAGTTTGGGGGCCAGTTTATGGCCAGATTTTGGGGGGCTTGCTCCCAATAACCTTATTGAAGAAGTGTATGGATTTATAATAAGAACAGTTAGCCAGTTTAGTTGCAGAAAATGGATGGCGATTTTTAGCATTCTACACTACCTAATCACCAGGTGACTAACCCCCAAATAATAAGCTAATCTTCACTGTCTTCTCCATGTGCTCATTCCTTAAAGAAAATAAATATCAATAACCAAAGCATATGTGATTGGCTTGCGGTCTTGTCAAAATCTAGGCAAAACCTATTACTATGCATGTTTTCTAAGACAAACATTAATTATATGTGTAAGATCCTGCCACAAAAGAAACATAAAAATTAAGCATAAATGATGAGTTGAACTCAATATTGCTTGATAGAGACAAACAATAACACAGCTATTAAGAATAATTAGAATCATAACACAGCCTAAAGGGACAACACTTACATGTTAGATGTGGAAAGCACTATCATTTTCCAGAAATGCAGACTCACTGCAAATTAAAGGAGGCCTAGGGTGTCAGGTGTGTTAAAAAATTTGCCAGGTCCAATAGATTAAGCCCTATTAAAACCTTTTGTCCACAGTATTAAAATTTACTATGACATTTAATAACCATTTCATGAAGAAAGATTTTTTAAACACAAAATAGTCCAGTTTAGAAAAAATATACCATTTAGGTAATGTTTTCATAAACTTTGCTCTGTCCTTATGCTTCTTTTCTAAAATGATAAAAATGTGGACTAAGGCATGGTGGCCAAAGACTCTAAACTCCTGAAGAGTCTCTAGGCATTACCTCTTCATTTCATTCCCATGGTAGGTAAAACTCTAAGATAGCTTTCAAGATTTCCCACCCCCTGGTGTACACATCCTGTCTCATTCTTGGGACTCTGGGATAAATTTTACTCCTGCTATGAGATCACATAACATGACAAAGTTCAATTTAAGAAAGGGAGATTTTCTAGGACGAGCCTAATCTAATCACAGAAGCTCTTTAAAACAGAGTTTTCTCTGGTGGGTGACAGAAAAGAAAAGTACAGACATGAAGCACGAGAAGGATTTGGCACATGGTTATCTGCTTGCAGACTGGCGGAGCCAGGTGGCAAATGATATGGGCAACCTCTAGCAATTGAGAGTAACCCCTGGCTGACAACCAGGAAGGAATTGGGAACATCAGCCCTACCTACAACTGTAAGGAACTGAATTGTGGACACAATAAGAATGAGCTTGAAAATGATTTCTTTTTTTTCTGAGCCTCCAGACATTAACTCAGCATAACCAACATCTTGATTTTAGCCTTAGAGACTCTAAGCAGAGAACCCATTAATACAGTACCTAGACTTTTAACCTACAGAACTTTGAGCTAATACATGGTTGCTCCTTTAAAGCATTGAGCTAGTAGTAATGTATTGCACAACAATTGAAATTAATATAATTCAGAAGATCTGATATGCTTGTGGGACCTTCTTAAGAGAGAATTAAGGGGATTATAAATGCTATGGAACAAGAAAAATCTTACTTCTTTTACTACCCATTTTCCCCTTGAAGTTAAAATGCTGACTTCAAAAGACCACAACTAGGAGGGACAAAGGACAAAGAGTAGATTCTTCATATTGCCTGCGAACTACAGATCTTAAGCTAAGGCATAAAAGCTGCCCCTGGAGGCTTTCCTGTGATATAGCCTGATTCAAAGGGCTAGAAAATTAAATAGACATTTGGGATGAAACTGTAAGTCAGTACAACAGAATGTAGACTGTACTACAGTGGCCCCTGCTTTAAATCAATTTCCACACATCAATTTATAACAAAAAGTATCTGATAGTAGAAACAGTTTTGAATGCCTCATATTAAAATATTAAATAAGGTATTTTAAACATCTGTTGAAGAAAGTACTGAAAATCCTCTAAGACTTCCTAGACTCAATTCCAATTATCTCTAATGATTAAAAAGATCTATCAGCAATAGACAGATTCCAGTAGAAAACTAGACCTGTTTTTTTTAAGACTTTTTTTTTTAAGAGAAGTTTTAGCTTCACCGTAAAATTGAGAAGAAGGTACAGATATTTCCCATATAACTCCTGCCTTCACGTGCAAGGCTTCCCCCATCATCAACATCCCCTACCAGAGAGCTGCATTTGTTAAAGACTGATGAATCAATACTGAAAGATCATAATCACCCAAAGTCCAGAGTTTACATTAGGATTCGCACTTGGTGTTACATTACATGGGTTCCAACAAATGTATAATGACATATATCTGCCATTATAGCAACCACCATTTTCACTTCCCTAAAAATTCTGTGTTCTGCCTATTCATCCCCAAGACCCCTGTAACCTACCCATTTTTTAAATTGTCTCCATAGTCTTGTCTTTTCCAGAATGACATATAGTTGGGATTATACAGCACATAGCCTTCGCAGGTTAGTTTATTTCACTTAATAATATACATGGAAAGTTCAGCCATATCTTTTCTGACTTGATTGCTCATTTCATTTTAACACTAAATAATATTCCATTGGATGTACCATAGTTGATTTATACACTCACCTACTGAAGGTCATCATGATTGTTTCTGAAGTAATTATGAATAAAATTGATATAAACATTCATGCACAGGTTTTTGTGTGGACATAAGTTTTGAACTCCTTTGCATAGGTACCATGGACTGTGATTGCTGAGTCATATGGCAAGACTATATATAGTTTCATAAGAAACCACCAAACTTCTTCTAAAGTGGCTGTACCATTTTGCATTTCCACCAGAAACGAATGCAACTTCCCACTGGTCCACATCCTTGTTGGCATTTGGTATTATCAGAGTACTAGACTTTGGCCATACTAATAGATGTGTAGTGCTATCTCATTGTTGCTTGGATTTGCATTTCCCTAATAACATATGATATAGAATATCTTTTTATATGCCTACTTGCCATTTATTTTTATATGTTTGGTGAGGTGTCTGTTAAGGCCTTGGCCCATTTTTTAAATCAGATTGTTCTTTTGGCTGAATTTTAAGAGTTCTTTGAATATTTTAAATAATAGTCATTTATCAGATGTATCTTTTGCATATTTTTTATCCTAGTCTGTAGCTTGTCTTTTCATTCTCTTGACAGTGTCTTTGTCATAGCAGACGTTGTTCATCTTAGTGAAGTCCAGCCTCTTATTTCTTTCATGAATTCTGCCTTTGGTGTTACCTCTAAGAGGTCATTGCCATACTCAATGTTATCTAAGTTTTCTCCTATATTATTTTCCAGGATACTGATAGTTGTTCACTTTACATTTAGGTCTATTATTCATTTTGAGATAACTTTTGTAACATATCCATTTTTTAAGCCTTCAGAGAATCATTGTTTTTTCAGTTTACATGGATTTCCAAAGCCTTGCTTCAGCTGACCCTCCTGCTTTGCAACGCTTGCTTCTGTCTAGCCTAGAAAAGCTGAATTGTAGCCAACAGAACTAAATGGCTAGTGGGCTGGCTGCCCTTAGAGACCCATCAGTGGTGATGTTTCTGAAGCCTGGATAGAAGGCCATGTGTCATGAGCAAGCTACTGGGAGCAGTGCTCTGGCTGATTACCAAGAGGCCTCATTACTTGATAACTCACCACATTCAGGATCTGACCCTATGCTTTCCACTCTCAGGAAGTCAATGTCTATGGTACTCTGAGAGTTGAGCCATTATTCAAGAACAAATTCACATTACATAAAACTAAGAAAAAGATGTGTATCTTCAAAGGCAGAGTAGAGTTGCCATATGATTGAAAAGAATTCAGTTTGGCTTAATGAGAGCATGGGCATATCTAAATGTGAAGATAATATTAATCAGAAAAATGCTGTATAAGTGTGGAATTAGAATCAAAAGAGTTAAGTCTAAGAGACAATGATAAATAGCACGAAACAAGAGTGGTATAGTGCTTAAGATCCTGAACTCTGAAACAAGACTGACCCAGTTTAAATCCTGGTTCTTCTACTAATTAGTTGTATGATTTTGATTATAAGCTATATGTCTCATTTTCCTTATTTGTAAATTAGGTATGATAATAAAAATATCTACCTCCCAGACATAGATAGTTATGAATAGTAACATTACAGCTCAAAACCAGAAAAAAGAAGAATAAACTGAATACAAAATTACCAGAACAAAGGAAATAATCAAAAACAGAACAGGGCCGGGCGTGGTGGCTTATGCCTGCAATCCCAGTACTTTGGGAGGCTGAGGCAGCCAGATCATGAGGTCAGGAGTTCGAGACCATCCTGGCTAACATGGTGAAACCCTGTCTCTACTAAAAATACAAAAAATTAGCCCGGTGTGGTGGTGGGTGCCTGTAGTCCCAGGTACTCAGGAGGCTGAGGCAGGAGAATGGTGTAAACCCGGAAGGCGGAGCTTGCAGTGAGCCAAAATCGTGCCACTGGACTCCAGCCTGGGCAACAGAGTGAGACTCCATCTCAAAAAAAAAAAAGAAAGAGAAAAAGAAAATCCAGAACAGAAATAAATCAAATACAGAATAGAATAGAAAAATTATTGATAGAATCAATACAATGAGCTGTTGTTTTGAAAAAACAAAATGGATAAACCCCTAGCTAGTCTAAGAGAAAAAGATAGAAGACTGAAGTAAGTAAAATTTAAAATGAAAGTGAAAAAAATGCAGTAGACACCTCAGAAATCAAAATAATTATAAGGGACTATTATGAACAATTATATTCAATTGTTCAATAAAACTGCATTAAGATTTTACATTTAAGTTTATAAATGATCACTATTTTCTACTCTAAGGCAATTTAGGCTTCAAAGATCCAAGAGCCATATAAATCGAATTGGGAACACGTCCTTATTTTTTTTGTCTCTAGCATGTATTATGTGGATTATTGCTTTCTTGAAGATTTGGAACAAACCACTTATGAAAACAGCCTCATAATTTTTTGCGTGAGTTAAATTTTAACTTCTTTAATTTTTAATAAGTATGTCTATTAAAGTTTTCTATTATATTTATTGAACTTTGTATTATTTTTGGTAAAAAATTATCTTGTTAATATGTTTCAGTTTTATAGCGTAAAGTTGTTTATAGTGTTCCCTTTCTAATGCGTTTGTTTAGACTCTACTTTTCACTATTAACATTAAATATTTTGCCTTTTCCTTTTTCTTATTCAATATTACTAGGATTTTTTCTGCTTCAAAAGAAAATATTTTGATATACATGTATGTTCTCCATTTCTATAATATTGATTTGTATATTTGTTACTTCCTTTTTTCAATATTTTGGGGGGAATTTATTCTGCTCTTTTTCTGATTGATTCAGTAAAATGCCAAAATCATTACTTTTCCATCTTTCTTTGTTTTTCTAGGCGAATTTTATGGTATGTATTTTCCCATAAGTGTTATTTTAGTTATAGTACACCAATTTTGATATGAAGATCTATCTATATCAGTTGTCAGTAAATTCTGAACTATTTTCTATTTTCCATAATAGCCATTTTAATTGTTTTTGGTTTTAATGTTTATAATCCCTATTTCTTTATTTTCAAGTTATATATTTGTATCATTTTTAAACCTACAGTTTGTGGCATTATCTAATGAGTTTTTGATGTGATCGGTAACAACTTAACTGGTATCAATCACCTTCACACCTCCCTGACATTCTCTGTTTATGCAGCTTCAGATTTGCCAAATGCATTGGAGGAAAATCAGCCACATATTATTAATCTGAATTTGCAGCCTCTTGTCCCAAATTAGCAAATGCTCCCACAGAAAAATCTGCTGCGGAATATCAGGTTACATCTTAGCAGTTCTCCTTTCTCTAGAATTTTGACCCCTCTGGTTATCATTAATTTGGCCACTCTTCAATATCTTTAAATAGATTTTTTTAAAAGTGATCTGGCTTTTCTAGTTATTTTCATGGAAGCAATAATCTGATGCATGCTAATCCACTACCTAGAAGGAAAAATTATCATTTCCATTCTCTGAATTATTTTATGTCGTTCCAGGTCAGTTTTTCGCTTTTGTTTACTTTTGGTTTCTTTTTATATTCTAAGATTTTATCAAATATCTAGTAACCCTTCTTTGTTTGTTTTAAATTCACATTTATCAACAGCTAACAGCATTGCATATATCACCAATTGGTAACCTTAACTTTAAAATTAGCAGGTAGGTGCTGATATGCTAGGGTCTGCACTTGCCAATTGCAGAATGCAGAGGGCTTTATCTTCCATCATCATCACTCATACTAGCAATCATTTTTTTCCAGGTATTTGTTTAACCTTTCAAATTAAAAAAACTCTCCCTTTACCCACACTGACTAAGCCTAGTGGACATCCATTCTAGATGTAAAATAGGGAAGAGGTGAGATATGGAGGGTGTGAGTAAAGTGGTAAATGTCTTAGGTTTTGCTCGGCATGTAACAATCTCTGCCACAATTACCCAGTTCTGCCCGTGTGGTACCTAAGCGTCCATAAACAATTTGTAAATGAATGAGGCATTAGGCAGCTGAATGGATTTGGCCTGTAGGTCATAAATTACCAACTCATGGCTCTGAAGAAATGATACATTTATAAGGTTCTCTGGATACTTTAGATTATTCCAACTTGTCATTACTATTTATTTTAAAAATGTAAGAATTGGAGATAAGTAAATTATAGACATGATTCTACTACATATCATCCCATACATATTTATAATTTTATCAGAGCTCAGGCTATTAAGAACTCTATACTTTTAAAAATGTATGCTCAGCTTAGGGTTTTCAGGAAATTTGGAAGCTGCAGCGGTAGTTGGAGTCTAAGGACTCCTGACAATCTTCGGGTGCCCTCCAAGAGAAAAGGGGAGGATGCCACTGGAGTCATCCTCTTCAATGCCGCTATCCTTCCCATGTCTCTTACCCTCAGTACCACACAATACTAACCCTTCCCCTCCTCCGATGTCTTACATCACCTCCCAGGAGATGAAGTGTATTCTTCACTGGTTTGCCAATTGGTCAGGTCTCCAGCGTGAACGTTTCCTAGAGGACCTGGTAGCTAAGGCAGTGCCAGAAAAATTACAGCCACTGCTGGATAGTCTGGAGCAGCTTAGTGTGTCTGGGGCAGACCGACCACCTTCTATCTTTGAGTGCCAGCTACATCTTTGGGATCAGTGGCTTCGAGGCTGGGCTGAGCAGGAGTGCAATGAATTTGTCAGACAGCTGGAGTTCAGCCAGACTTCGTGGCAGTTTTACCAAGCAGTGGCTGCTACAGCTGGTAAGGACTGATAGGCATTCAGACCAAAGAAGATAACCATAGCTGATGGAGCCAAGGCCATGACTCTCTACAATGATAATTCAAATGTGTCATCTAAAGCTCTGGAACTGGTATTCGGACCAGCTGACTGAACTCACTGACCAGTATAGGCATGGTTATTTCAACAGTAATAGCATGTCAACTGGACTCCTATTTGTAAATATTATCAATCTAAGCAATCCCGCTTATCAGTCTACTAGTTTGCTTCTTTCTAAGAGATGTCAAATCCTCAAGAATTTGATGGCTTCTTCTGTAGCTATAACCAAAAGGAACCTACACATTATAACTCAGGCCCACTGCTGGCTCATGAAGTGTGTAAAGTAGAACCCTCCTTCCCCAGAAATAAGACATGACAATAAAAGGTGGCATTTTTAAAATTTACCTGGATTCCATTGGCTGGTTTTACCACTCCTATCAGATTCTAGTGTAATTGTATGATACCCAAACCGTTAGTTTTCCCAGTGATGATTTAATAAAACTATGAAAAATCAGGAGAGGGAGATAATTAGTTGCTTCCTTCTCCACACTGAATCCAAATCACAATGACCTTTTTTTTTTTTTTTTTAAGAGATGAGTTGTCACTCAAGTTTGGAGTGCGGTGGCATGATCATCAGTGAGTGTGAGATCGCTGTAACCTCAAATTCTAGGCTCAAGTAATCTCTGCCTCAGTCTCCTGAGTATTTAGGACTACAGCCACGCACCACAATATTTTTAAATTATTTTGTAGATATGGGGGTCTTGCTACGTTTTCTAGTCTGGTCTTGAATTGGTGGCCTCAAGCAATCCATTCTCACCTTGGCTTCCCAAAATGCTGGGATTACAGGCATGAACCATCATACCTGGCCTTTTTCTGAGGCATATGCATGTGATACTCTTGGAACTGGTAGCAGGTGTTCCTATTCTGTAAGTTTGCTTCATAACAATATTAAAACAGGTGACAATTTACAGGTTGAACAGTTTATTTTTGTACCAAAATAAAGAATGGATCTTTAGAACTGTAAAACTTCACCCTTTTTTTCTTTGCCAGGCTATATAAAATTGATATCCAGGGAAAGGCAGTCCAAAGAAAGTAGAACTTAAGTATACACAATAGATTTTCCATCCAGTTGTCTCCCAAGAAATGATTCTCTTCCTTACCCCCTGTCATGTTCTGGGCAACATCACACCTCCCTTATTCCTCTAACTGGGACCCTGGTGCCATGGAGCTCTGGTGAATGGTAAGAGGCAGATGGTCTTACAGGAAGAGTGGCTCTTTTCTGGTAGGCTGTGGTTCCCAGTACACCCACAAAGATTAGCAGCATTAGGCAGAGTCCCATGGACAGCCTTAGGTGGGTCATGGAGGGATTATGGTCCGAAGTAACCAGCAACCTAGGAACACAGAACGTAATATTTGGCTTGGAATAATGCCTAGGCTTAGTAGATAAAGGGGCATTACCTTTTGTGTGTGTGTGTGTTTTTTTTTTTTTTT
>NW_016816084.1:11181-36570 GCF_001698545.2 Rhinopithecus bieti
AAAATAAGTCAGAAAACTTAACCTGAGTCTTCTTGCTAATTGCTAAGTGCCCATCACCCAGTACAAATCAAAACTAGAATGAATTTTTCCCAACTATTGAAATCATATTTAATCATGTATTGTCTTTGTTCATTCTATCTTTTCGAATTAATTCTGAAAAGAAAATTGTTTTCTCTATATGGCTATCTCTACATATTTTCCTATTTTCAAGAGCAACCAGAAATGATACTAATATTTTGGGCCAGAAAATTTTGTATATATCAGATATAGTTACCACTGGTTAGGAATTATGTTTCAAAGAAAAAAAGAAAAGACCATATCCACTTAACACATGTCCCAAGGAAGTTATCTATGTTAGTCCATTCTTACACTACTATAAACAAACTACCCAAGACTTGGTAATTTATAAAGGAGAGATGTTAAACTGACTCACAGTTCTGCAGGCTTAACAGGAAGCTTGGTTAAGAGGTCTCAGGAAAGGTGCAATCATGGCAGAAGGCGAAGAGGAAGCAAGCACGATTTACATGGTGGCAGGTGTGAGAAGAGAGTGAAGCGGGAAAAGCCCCTTATAAAACCATCAAATGTCATGAGAACTCACTGACTGTCATGAGAATAGCATGGGGGAAACTGCCCCCATGATCCAATCACCTCCCTCCCCTTGACCTGTAGGGATTACAGGTTCTTCCCTCGACATACGGAGATTAGAATTTGAGAAGAGATTTGAGTGGGGACACAGAGCCAAACTATATTACTATCCTAACCATTTCACATATATTATCTCATGCAATCTTCTCTTCCATTAAGGAATTCAATGAGAGGTAAGAGAAGTTAAGCAACTTACATCAGATCTATCAGCTATAAAGTGGCAACATCAAGATTTGCCTCCTGAGTGCAGTCTTTTGGGCATTTAAACTACTTCCCATAATGACCAAGTGAACATAGTCTCCTGACAGTTGAGCTTATTCTTTTCCTATTCCCTTCAGTCTTAGGGCTACTGTAAATCATCACATTGGTGGCTTAAACCATATTATCTCCTAACACGTAAGTTTGGCCAGGAAATGAAACAAGTCACTTAGGTCTTAAAAGGAAGCTCAAAACAAAATTCAAAGTGGAAACACCATCCTTTTATCATTTTGCAATGTATTTTTTTTTTACTCTTAAATTCTTAGAAACATGCAGGTATCTCATACTCAAAGACATTAAAAAAGAATGTTCTTTTATAATTTTTTTTGTTTTTTTGTTATATACGTAGTTCCTGGAACAGCAACTTTCATATACAAGACATTCAATGAATCTTTTGAATCAATAAATTTTTGAATAAATTACCTTAAAACATACTGGTTGGCATTCACCACCAGTGATTTTCTGTGGTATAGTTCCCATTTTTCATTTACTTTTGATTTGATTTCTCATTTAGCTAAATATGTCTTCAAGAATGGTGCCTCCAGAATGACTATATAGGAAGCATTAGGTATAGCAATCTAAAGGGGTTGGCGATGGGTGACAGGAAGGATGTTTTGGGACTCAAAACCATGGTTACACTGCAAGAATATATCTTTATTTATATTTTGTTTTAATTTAGAGTGCCTTGAGCAACTGATCGGAGACTATTGGAGTGGAGGAGGTTAAACTCCTCTAAGCATCCTTCAATGCTACCAATTGCTATTGTGGGTAATTGTTTTTTCTTCTGCCTAAATGCTTGTAAGATTTTTTTTTGTAATCTTGAGAGTAAAAGCTCACCAGAATATGAGCTAAAGTTACGACACTTTAGATAAAGTGTTTTGCTTTCTTCCACTTAGGAAAATTATTATCTATGTTGTGTGATTACTATTTCTGTTTTTTTGTTTTGGTCTCTCCTTCAGTAATAAAACAATGAAAAGTGAGTCTTTATTCTTTCTCTCCCATATCTGTGATTTTCTCTCTCATTGCTTTAATCTAAATCCTCTCAAATACTGTGAAGGTTTTCTTTCACATTAAAAATCATTTTCCTTTAGAGACATGTCTGTTCTTCATTGTCCTAAAGGTGGATTTTAATTTATTTGGAACAATTTTTACATATATTAGCCATCTGATTTTAAATTTTATCCTAATGGACTTTATTTCCCTCAGGCCTTACTAATTTTCTGTTTTCTTAATGTATAAAGTTATGATTGCCAAATCTCCCCAAGACTACAGATGACAGTTTTCAGAAGAACACTCTGTCTTTAGGCCTTGAAAGTGCTGCTCTTTTTCTCTTAATGTGAAGTAATTTTAAAATAATACGTTTCCCTTTTAAAATGTCTTATTTTTCCTCAACAATGTATTTATATTAGTTTTAGTCCTTTTCTATAAGCCCACACTCATATAATCTCCTTTCCTGATCTTTAGGAAGATTATTATGTTTAAACCCCGGTACAATTTCCTGCTTCTGAAAGGCTTCACCTATGTTACCCCTCTTATATATGGGTTGTACCTCCCTCCTAGTCTATGAGATGGTTCTCTACTGTGATAACTTCCATGATGCTCTGTTTCCAGGGTCCCCACTTATATTCATAAACATAAATTATATGTGGAACTGTCTTAAAATGTACTTCATCACTACTAGTCTCTATCACCTACTTCCTGCTTTGTGTTTTTGAGGTTAAAATTTTGGTTTACATTTAGAAAGAAGAGAGAGAAAAAAAACCAGAAACAATATTCTGTGTGCTGCAGAGAGTAGAACTCAAGTGCCATAGAGAGAGAATCCTAACTTCTCTGCCTAATACATACCCAAAGTCTGAGGGGACTGCATCTATTTGTTAGTCACTTCAACTGCTTTTTGTTTTTGTTTTCTTGCTGAAGTCGGCTACACATGAAAACATATAAAACCATAAAAGAATTGATCTCATAGTTGTTTAGAAATTGAGAGTAAAAAAGTTGAGAATAGAAAGGATTGAAGGTAGGTAGGCATGCAGAGACCTCTTAGAAAGTTTGGGCAATCTGAAAGGGGTTACTGAAAGGAAACTTAAATCTGCATTTTGGGATTCTTCTTCTGTTAACAACATAGAAAGGATTAGTGGAGCAGATGAGAACAGTTTGGTTGTTATCAGAATGGGAAGAAGAATAAATTATTGAACCAAAGGATCAGCAATATTTTTTGGCAAGGTTGAGACAGATGGAAAAGATGTTCAAAAACGTAGTTTTCTGGAATTGAAAACCTCTGAACATGGCAAATGAGGGAGGAAGAGGAGTTAAAGGGACTCCCAGGTGTCCGCCTTGTCAATTACCAAGGAAAGAAAGTGCAGTTTTACAAGGGCAGGCTGAGGAGGGAACATCATTTTTGGATATAACCACTTTAAGTTTATTTTGCTTTTGGAATATTTCAGATAAAGATGTGTAGTCATACATAAAATTCTAAAGCCCAAGAGAGAGATCTGAATTGAAAATAAAGAATAATATGTCATCAGACTTAAGGTTGTAGCTACAGTCATGCATATGATTGCTCAGGGAGAATCTGCTGAGTCAAAGATGAGCAGGCCGCATCTGCCCTATTAAGCCCTTATTCCCTGCAAGGGCTTTCACAGAAGCTGGAGAAGGTCTCTTTGCAAGACAGATTAGGAGTGCCTGGAATTAACACCTCAGGAAAGCTGTGTATAAAACAAAACCCGCAGCTCCCTTACTGCTCAGGTGGGATTACCCTGAAATAATGTGTGTTTTACAGTTTTCCAGAGGTTTCTCTTGGGTTGAAGCTCCAGTTTATCTACAGTGGTAGCTGGAATGATAATACATCCTGTTTTTGTCGCCTTTCTTCATCTGTTATGCCACTCCCCTCCCTTACTGATATTTCCTCTACCTCCCAAATAAACTACTTATAGTTGGAACAAAAAAGAAAGAAAGAAAGAAAGATGAGCAGGCCAAAGACAGAGCTCAGGGAAAAATGGATCTTGGCCTATGTGTGACTTCATTACTCCTCATAGCCTCGTAGGCCTATTTAAGCCTTGAGATTCAGCATTCAGCTTGTCTCAGGAACACTTTGATTGGATTAAGGCAGTTGTTCCAGGGAATCAACTGAAGCTCAGACATCTCCTATCCAGCTCACCAGGCCTTGAGTTATGGTGGCAATGTTGCCAGCTGAGACAGAGAGAAGCAGGATAGAATCCTCTGCATGAGAAGAGAGAGCCAGGCTTAGGATATTGAAGGTATTACTGGGAAACAGAGTAAATTACTCTGAAAAATAAACGAACGGATGGGAAAGCAGAGTGGAGTAACAGAAAGCATAAATTGTGATATCATTCACCAATTATCAGAGGTATTAAAAGAAAAAAATTAGTTATCTAAATATAGGTCTATAATTTTTAAAGTGTGACAACAGACCAAAAAGATGGCATACTCAAACTGGTGAAACAAAATGATCCCAGTGGCCTGTGATGGGTAATAAAGTTAAATTAGGATAGGCTGACTGGGAGAAAAAAATGTCATCTAGCATTTCATATTTCGATGTGATTGAAAATTAGTTGTCATAAAATAAGATGAGACAGTTTATGATTTAAGTCAGAAGTGAGATATCAGAGTTCAAGATATTCAGATACAGTGGTCCCTTGGTATCAGCAGGGGATTGGTTCCAGGACCCCTCATGTATACCAAAATCCACATATGCCTAAGTCTCTTCCATAAAATACTGTAGTATTTGCATATAACCTAGGTACATTCTCCAATATATGTTAGATCATCTCTAGATTACTTATAATACCTGATATAATGTGATATAATGTAAATGCTATGTAAATCATTATATTTTATTTGTATTATTGTATTGCTATATTTATATTTTCTGAATATTTTTGATTTGTGGTTGGTTGAATCCACAGATGCAGATCCCATGGATATGGAAAGCTGACTATATTCCACGTATTGATACATTTAGGAAACATATATGGAAGTAGGTTGTTAGAATAGTGATGAAGGCCATTGGATGGAAGAAATCACATTACTTAGAATGTTAATAGGGTCACCCATATGGCAGTTGAAATCACTCAGGAGGATGTCAAAGAGGAAAACTGTGAAATAAGTAATCAATGAATTTAACAGAATGATAGGATATTCAATGGGTTAGAGCAAGACTAGGCTTTAGAGATATGCATATTTTTCATGAGGACTGGAAAAATTGTATCTAAAAGTAACAGAGGACAGTGAAGAAAATGATATCACAATGTCTGACACAATCTGACAGTTAATGAAATGTCTGTGAAATGAATGATTGCATCTTGATTCCCAATTCCTTGGTAAGTTAAGTATGAAATAATAAAATTCCACTGGAAAAAGAGCTAGGAGAAGTAGTGGTGTGGTAGAACCAGCTCATACCAAATTCAAGGAACTAATTACAATTTTTTCAGAAAATCTGCAGACTAGTTGTTAAAATAATTATTTAAAATTAAATTATATGAACTTACAATTAAGGCAGTAATATTAAAATCAAAGGTAATAAAAACTGAAATTCATCATTTTCTAATGATTATAATACATTTTACTTTTATTCATGCTCCTAAAGTTATTTCTATCTATAGTTTCTAGATGGTAGAAATATTACATAATGATGTACTGCTACGTATCTCTTCCCAACTCCTCACTCAGTAACACCATATTGGTATATTGAAATTGGCTATGGTGGAGTTTTTATGCCACGGCAATAGGCAGATACTAAAGATTAGGGCTTAATTATTATTTTTTTTTTTGTAAATTGTCTAGAAAATTCTATTGCGCAACTGCTGCCTGTTTTGTAAAATGTTTTATTGGAATATGTCCAGTAGTCAGTGGTATTGTCTATAGCTCCAACATAATGGCAAAGTTGAGCACTTGCAACAGAGACCATATGGTCCTTAAGCCTAAAATATTTGCTCTCTAGTCCTTTAAGAGAAAGTTTGCCAACTCCTGGTCTAGACTTAAGAAAATAATGGAGAAAATGTTAATAATGCAGATTAAACTTAAAAGTATGTCGTGTCTGTATCCATTTCATTGTGAATAGTACAAAGAAAAAGATTTAAAAAATACTGTTCCAACATTTGAAACAACTATTTGGTTCACCAGTTACTCATGTTATTGAAAAACGAGTGTGATTCTGACATATGCCTTTATTGTTTCACTTTTAATTTACTCATTAATCCAAATGAAAATACCAATCAGCATTCTACATTTATTTGCAACTGTTGTCTGGTTATGGATACAAGAGTTCAGTAAAAATCAATAAAAGGGTTCTGTGCAAATTAATTGGCTACATTGAATTTATAATGAGTATCATACATTATTATGTATAAACTCTGTGCCACATTTTGTATCAGTAAAATGTATTTTTTTAAATCCTGTGTATATATACACATGTTTGTTTCAGAGAGTCCGTTGTTAAATATTTGCCAGAATCCCACTGAGTAATATGAAGATATTACAGATGCAGAAACTTAATTCATAATTGAGCAGGGTTCCTACGGGGCATTATGATTTTATTGCTATGGAAGATCAGTAGTAAAGGATGAGGATTGGTAAGGATCATTAAACAGTACAGAGATTAAAGT
This sequence comes from Rhinopithecus bieti, assembly GCF_001698545.2. NCBI lineage: Eukaryota > Metazoa > Chordata > Mammalia > Primates > Cercopithecidae > Rhinopithecus > Rhinopithecus bieti. The sequence goes on from NW_016816084.1 coordinate 17,706, forward strand.
ACAAAAGTAAATGTGACCAAAATCAGAATTTTGATTTCTAAATATGGATGATCATCACTGAATTAGGAGGCAAAAATGGTTATTACTAGTCCTAACTCTTCAAAGGCAATTCTGGCATAGACAGTTTTAGTATCACAGGAAGGTGATGTCCTTAGGATATTGAGTGGCTTTTGATACCAGTAGTTTGCCTACTTAACTCAGGCATTCCAAACTGAATGTTGATGAATGTTCACCTAGTCAGGTAAAGAGACAGCACAAGAAACCCTCAGTACTTGCAGGAACTAAGTCAGTCTCTGTGCCTGATGCACAGAAAATATTCCAGTCCATTACTCAGTATTGTGTAGGAATCCTGGATTATGTTACCTTCTCTAACAGCCTATTTCACATGGTTCCAAATTCTCTATATTTCAAGCCTTTATCTACAAAGGATTGCTGCCACTCTACTCCTTCTATTTCCTAAGGCAGTTATGAGCCTAAGTGAGAAAATGTGGTGAGATCAATGTAAGACACTTAAATGAAAGGCACAAGATTAGTTCAAAGCACTTTGCCTAGAGAAAGTATTAAGTGCTTTTACCTGAAAATAAAATACAGAAAGCTTTTGAGATAAAACTTAATTTTCTGTAGTTAACAGTGGGAAGTTAGTGTACCATTTATTGGTCCAGTATTAAGATTTAGGTGAATAAAAATCTAGCCTATATACATGACCCTTTTTTCGTCTATCAAAAGTAATATAGATTTTTTTTTCTCAGAAATTGAGAGTTCTCTAATAGACTAATTGAAATTTGTAAACAAGGACCACGGCAGCCTATGCACTCAAGAGTGCAATTACTCCAGAGATTATGGAATTTATTAGACATCCTTGGCATCTACAAAATGGTGAAAGCTTTATTGTCCCTGGCACTCTGAGTGCAATTATTTTGATTTTTCTCTGAACTTTAAGGTATTAGCTTACACAACAGGGTATAATGTTCTAATCACAATGTTTGACCTCTCCCACATCTACCAGTCACTCCACACATGTTCCAGTTGTCATTTGTTATGTCTAGCTGCTGTTGGAGAAAGCTTCCTAATTACATTGTCTAATTATCTTAACAAAATTCAAGGAAACTTTTTGTCAAAGAAGGGGAAAACTAGCAAAAATAAGAAAAGGACACTGATAGATATTTGTTAAAATGTTAATGCAGATGATAATTACAGAGACGTCTAGAAAGAGCTTTAAGAAGATAATCAAGACACAAGAGACCAAAATTATCAACCTCTCTGACAACTGTTTGACTGTTAATAAAATATCATTTGCTAACAGGGAACAAGTAAAAATTTGGAAAATTCAACAACGTTCTATAAAATGGAGGCCTTGAAATTCCCAACCTCACATAGCTGCTTTTCTAGAAAAGCATTTTAAAAGTTAACTGAGGTCCTGGATCACCAGATTGAAATCTTTCTTCTAAGATACGATTTAAACTTCAGATTTAGCTGTGTCAGTGTGCAGGTGTGTATATTAGGAAAGGATTAAACTAAATAATAAAAGTTTTGACCTGTGAGACAAAGCCTTGATATTCTTGTATCAAGCTGTCTCTCTCTAGATGGTAGAGTTAATAACATTTGTTTCTCTTGTGACAAAGATTGGATTCCTTGATTAATCTGACAAGGTCAGAATAAATCACTGTACTAAGAAGATAGAGTAGGAAAAAGAAGGTGTGTTTTCCAGCGTCTCAAAGATAGTAGCTTTGGCAAGAAGCAAAAGTTATCTTTTTTTCTTCAAGTTTTAAATGAAGTCAATATATTGGCAATCATTGTTTAAAAAATATATAAATAGGCATCATAGTCCATGTAGCTTCTATTTACCTAAATGTCAGTTTTCCACAGGAGAAAAGTTGGGAGCAGAAATAAGAGTTCAGATTTCTATCTGCCTACTATGTAGTTAGACAGACAACTTTTCTGCCGAAGCCAGCTGAAGCAGCTTTCTCCTCTCTGAGTTTCTCAAGAAGACAAATCAAACAAGGAAGTAGAAATCCAGCCTAATTAAAGTCGTGGCTGGAACTCGAAGAAGTACACTTGCACACAGAATATAGTTGGAACAAAGCTTTTATTTCATTCTCCATACTACTAAATTTGAACCTCTCTTCTCAGAGCCTGACCTACTCCCCTTCAATACGACAATATGACCCTTACATGTTAAGGGTATTACAAATAGTGTTCACAAAAAGCAGTTTTTCAAGCAGCCTCTGGTGCCATTATCACTGCATTGCTCTGGATGAGTGAGAAGGTAGGCAGCCGTCTTTATGGTCTCAAGCCATAGCAGTGTGGCTCTGCAAGCAGAAGACCTTGATGTCCCCGTAGTAGCTTGTCATCTTTAACAAGATCTGGCTGCACCTCTGCGGGTGAATCTCACTCTGGACCCTTGGTACAAGTATCACATTCAACAGTCAGTCTATGAAACTCTCCAGCGTGGCCATCTCAACAGAACAGGAAGAATGAATTTGAAGATGAAGCGCTTCAGTGGGAATTTTCTTCCCCAATTATCAATGGCATCATTTCCTTAAAGGTCTTTGTGGAGAGATAGTCCATATGGGCAGAGAAATGTCCACATACCAGTGTCTATACTCTGCTTCTTCACCTGCAGTTATAGGTTTCGATTTTGGAAAGGTTTTAAAAAGCAACACAGGCCCCTGGTTTCCTAGAGTAACTTGCCTGTTGTTTTCTTCTTACTGCAAGAAAATAACGATACTGTATATGCCAGTGCCAAATCAACCCATAATACTGCAGATTATCTCCTTTCTTGAGTAGAGCATCTGAAAGGCTAATATCCAGCAATACATACTCTCAAATCTCTGAGAACATTTCTCTATGAGGTTTGGAGAGCTGGTACTTATTTATTTTCTTTCAGAGATACAGACGCCCAAAGAGATGGCCTTAAGCTCGCTGAGCATGTGGGATGAATACTCACAATAGTTAACATATGGCACCTCATTAGGCTCTCATTTCAAAAATGCAATAATGGAATTATCTTCTTTGGAGGTATGTCTTAAGTCACTGTATAAGAAATAGAGAGTGGGTAGCTTCCACATTCCTCTCCAAAGCAATAGCTACATTTCAGATGTGGCTGAAATAAGCAACTGATGGTCTGCCACCTGCACAGCAACCAACATTTCCTGGGATATGAGACAGCCACAGAAGTTGCTAAGGGAGAAATAACTCCACCATTCTGGCATAATAGTGGAGTTCAAGGTGCTAATCTGAGGCATATGTTTTCACCTGACAACAATAAGTACACCTTTGTGGGAAGAATGTTCTGACCCCTAACGGGGATCTAGTTTGAGCTGAGGTAAATTTGAGAAGACCCAGGAACACCTCTGAAGGAATCAAGGTACCCTTTTTCACTTTCACTTCTGTGTCACCCTATATGTTACCAAAGCAGCAGCAATTCTGTTTGAAGTTTACAACATGAAAATGCTGCCTGAGTTTGTAGCCTGCTGACCCACCTGTAGATTTCAGACTCTTGTTGCAACAGTGACTCTTCCTGTACTTCCAGCCTGTACATTTCACACTCACTGACCCCACAATCACATGAGCCAAGTCCTTAAAATCTTTCTCTCTCTCTGGATAGATAATAGATAGATAGATATTCCATTGGTTCTTTTTCTCTGGAGAACGCTAATACACATGAGATTATATCAATTCCTGTTTTGTTACACAGAGCTCTCATAATAAGCAAATGTAAATATGGAATGCAAATAAAAAAGAATGGCTTTTATTGGAGCATTAAAAAGTGCCTGATGCAGTACTTATATTTGACATAAATTTTCTCACTGAAGTTAAAACAGCCACTCCTTTTATAAATAAGGAAAGAGATTAGAGAGTTTAAGTAACTTTCTAAAGGATATTCACTATGGAACCTGGATCTAAGATTTCTAAAGCTTGTGCTGTCTAAAACATTACATTTCTGTTAAACTTTAAAACATCTATATTCTCAATAAACCAACTTTCTTGTTTAAAAAGTAATGGAAATATTAAGAAAGCTTACAGAGAAAATAATAATCAAGAGAAAATAATTGGTAATTGTAAATCATTTTAACATGCAGGGCATGATGAAAAGAATCAATACAAATAACTAAACATTGATCTCATTGCAATTTGAATCTACTCAAGGATCTGTACTGTATTATCTGTACTGTATTATTCAAACTTGGAAACATAGGCCATCAGTACTTTATATTGTTTGATTCTGTGCAATTATAATTGAGTTAGACTCACAACTTTAAAAAAGTCATCTAGAAGTTAATATTCTGAAATTAATGGTATCCTGCAGGATAAGATAACATCAATATTATCAGCTATTTATAGTCAAGACAAAGTTTACAATTTACCATTATCCCTTGGTATACTCTGGGGATTGGTTCCAGGACCACCCTCACATACCAAAATCCTTACACACTCAAGTCTCAAAAATCAGCCCTGCAGAACTATATACAGGAAAAGTTGACTCTCCTTATATGCAGGTTTTACATCCAGCAAATATCCAAATACTGTATTTTCTTTCCATTTTTAGACATGGGGTCTAAAAGATGGGGTCTCTTAGAGACAGGGTCTCATTCTGTTGCCCACATTAGAGTGTAGTGGCCTGATCATAGCTCACTACAGCCTCAAATTTCTGGGCTCAAGGGATCTTCCTGCTTCAATCTCCCAAGTAGCTGGGACTATAGTCATGTCACCACATCCAGCTAATTTTTAATTTTTTTTGTAGCAGGGTCTTTCTATGTTGCCCAAGTTGGTCTTGAGCTCCTGGGTTCAAGGCTTCCTCCCACTTCTGCTTCCCAAAGCACTGATATTACAGTTATGAGCTACCAAGCCTGGCCCCAATACTGTATTTTCAATCTACTTTTGGTTATAGACAATTCTGCTTTTATGTGGACCCACACAGTTCAGACCCATGCTGTTCAAAGGTCAACTGTAGAAGTTATTTTTGTCAGCTTAAATGCCAAGAGTGTTCCAGAATAGGGATTCCTACTTCTACCTTCTCTATTTTTAAACTATTTCTATTATAAATGACCATTTCTAGCTTAGAAGTTGAAGGCATAATGGTAAGAGATGTCCTGACAATTGTCTGTGTGATATGGGGACAGCTATTTAATTTTTCTATAGTTTTGTCCTCTGTAAAGTTGGAATCAAAATAGCCCCTATCTCAAGGGATCGTCATGAAAATTAAATGTAATAAACTATTTAAATCATGGAATTCAATAACTAACATAGACAATAATCAACCAATATTAACTATTACTATTACAATAATAGCAGACACTTACGTGTAACGAGTGTGCATATATTTATCAACTAATCTTCACAATAACTTGCTGAGCTTGGTAAGTGATGACAACCCCATTTCACTAACAACAAAACTGAGGCACACAGAGGTTAAGTTTCCAAGGTCTTATAGCTAGTATCAAATGGAATGTTAAACCCATCAATCTAGCAGGAGTCCATCCTCTTCTCACTTTAAGGTATAATATTTAATTTTTTCTCTTCTAAACACCCAGCACACATCTATGATCTTTGTGGAAACTCAATTTAGCTTCACTAATAAGTTACTTCAGCTTCAGGCTAGGCAAACTTCTTCGATAAAGCAAGTCACACTATTTATTTTGACAATAACTTCTAAAGAATAACTCAGAATATGTAGTGTCATAAACAAGGTGTATTTGTAGTAATAGGAGACAATATCAGAAAGCCTTCTTGTAGCAGAAAATCCAGGACCCAGAGTTACTGAATCTGGAGGCTAGCAACTTGACTTTCCCCAGAGATAGAGCCTTGGCTATCACCATCTACCCCCAAGCCCTGTTTTCTGTCATGAGCAGACAAGGCAAATGATTTAACCACAGAAGAGTCAAATTGTCATAGGGAGTTAGGATGACTCAAATTATGTTTTCTTATTTATTTAGAAGCCCTGGAAATAAGGATCACTGGTCATGTTCAAGGGAAGATCTTTTTGAGGGAATGATTAGCCTCAGATTGTATGCACGTTGAAGCAAAACCTTTTTTTCTTCTTCTAATGAGAATATTCTGTTCTCAGCTATAGCTTACATGAACTAAAATCTTTAGTTTTCTTGTCTGTAAATTGGATAAAATAATATATGCCTTATAATTTTGTGAGATAATTTTAAGGATCAACTTTTTTTTTTTTTTTTTTGCAAACACTTAAGTGTTCTACAATTGTCAGGAAGTATAATCAGAGTAAATGCTTATGAGATGCAATATTAAACTGAAATTAGAGACTTTCCAGCTAATAACACTCTAAACCACCCTCCCCTTCATATTATTACAGATGCAAATACTAAGACTCAGTGAAGTTAATATACAAAGTACTTAGAGAGCTGTCACTGGCATGTAGAATTCCATAAAATCCCATAAGCTCCACTAATTTAAATATTTAAGAAGGTAAATTTCCATTCTTTCTGAGAGATTAAAGAAAGAAGGCAAAAATTAAAGTGATTTTTTTAAGTTAGCTGTAATGGAGACTTGCCCTCCTTTATTAAAAAAACTGACCATACATTCTCAATGTGATTGCCATTCTACGTGAAGGAGGTCCTTTCAATAAAAAGCATCAGAGAAATCATACTCAGGAAACCTAGTGAAGCCATGGATGAATTTGAGCAAACAGGGCAATGCAGGAATATGAGGGTTCATGTCTGGCACTCACTTGTTAACCTTCCATACTGTGGAAAGAGCAGAGAGTTATGAAACTATCAAAACAATATGATTCGTAAGTTAAGGAAGCCAATGCACATGCCACAGTATTTTAATGCAAAAGACAAAGGGTTTGGTGAAAAATAAAGATAAGCTGGCATAACTGAAGTTGCTAACATATATATATCAATCAAATTTGGGCAAATAATGCCAATAGAAATACTATGTGTGAAATTTGAGAGATAAATGTCTGTCTTCCATCTCAGGAAACGTTTCAGAGATTAGTGCTATAGCTGACATACTTCAACAAGTGGCACTACATGATAAGGAAATTACAAACGTTATAATGCTTTATCATCATAACAGATGAGTAAGAAATACTACTAAGCAGGCAAAACTTAGTGTCGTAATAAGTAAGTGACATGTGGCTGTGTGAAGCACAAAGCAGTATTTAATCTCCAATGACACTTTTCCTGATAGTGCCAAATAAGCTGCTGTCACTGAGATCAAAATAATATTTTCAAATACCTCCAAAACTCTATTCTACAAACATCCATGAAACTTACACTGAAAGTAATAAATTTCAAGGAATAGATGTAAAATGCAAAAGTTAACTAGACTTGCTTTGAGCTCCTGCCTGCTCATAGAGTGTGGGCAGGAAGACAAGATATGAATTGGTTGTGGGTTCCAGAGTACCAAGGGGTGATGAGTAAAATTGCCATCACCTCCTCCATACCATCACCAATGTGTATTTTCTTCCTTGTAACTTCCAAAGCTTAGATTATGAGCTATGCTTAGAAATTCTGATTATGTATCATCAAAATAACAATAACACAGAGAAAACATCCACCTGATGGAAAAATAAAGCTCTAATGGGAGTGACAAAATCATCACAGGCACTCTTCAAATGGCAGAAACTCAGAAGGGTACTCCTACTTGCAGCATCTTGGCATTTATACTAACCTATAAGCAATCAATGTAAATCCAATGTATTTTATATGCCCACCTCTGTATCAACCACCACATGGGATTAAAAAAATACTATAGAAGACCCTCTACTTCAGCGAGTTTATAATTGTTTGGAAAGATCATGACTCACATCATGAAATAACAAAAAACAATGCAAGACACAATATTGTTAAAATGTGAAGATGTGTCTCAGACCACAATGTGGGTGTTTCAGGGAGCTGGAAATCAGTAAGGGCTAGAGAAGTCAAAGAAGGAAATGTATACGTCAGAAACTTGAGTCTACATAAAGGAAGGAAAAATAAAGGGATAAATGAAGGTGAAATAAAATATTTTCTTTATCCTTAATTGACCTAAAATACAACTGTGTTTAAGGCAATAGCAGTAGCAATGTATTGGGTGATCATTGCATATGGGTAAGAAAAATGGGTAAGAGTGTTATTTGAAAGTAGATTTAAATTAGTAAAAAATGTGTATTATAAACTGTAGGGTAACTACAACTTTTTTAAAAAGTGTAATTGATAGGTTTAGAGAAGAGAGAAAATGTAATGTTACAGAATGTGCAATTAAAACCAGAAATGGTAGAAAAATGGGAAAAAAATAAGGCAAGTACAAAAAAAGTTACCAAACAGGAGACGTGTGGTTTTTATGGCTTTTAGACATTACTTTAATAGTAGTTGGCAGAGTTTTTATGATTTCCACGGGTAACCCTTAAGCACCAGTATTTGGAATACTTTGCTTGGGAGTGACAGTTCTCTCACTTATTTCTCTCTTGATCATTTGTTTAATTTCTTTAGCGAGAGCAGTCTTGCCTTCATCCCATGGGGTAAACACTTATTCCCACCAATGCATTGGGAAAGGATAGAGAGCTTGACCCACATTTCATTAAATCTTAGGAGATAGCTGACTATGACTGTCTAAATCTATTAGAACTTAAGCTCCATGTGGGTAGGAATCTTGTATATTTTGTTCAGTGATATACTCCAGATCCTAGAAAGGTGCTCTCCATATATGTGTGTTAAATAAATGAATCTGAAGACATTCCAACAGGCCAACAAGAGCATTTTTTCCAACTACTTTCCCATCCTCCCTCTTGCTGCACATCCCATTGTCTACTCTCCAACCCATGCCCAGTTCCTTATAACTGGAGAAAGAGAGCTGATACTTCAAATAACAAAACTACTCTCCATTTTAAATTCACCTATAGCATCAATAAATGTGTCAGATGATTTACATGTGTTCTATCTATTCCTTAAAAAAAAAAAAAAATACAAAAACCCTGTGAGGTCCTTATTGTTATCTTAGGTTTAAAGTTGAGGATATGTGCTGAGAGGTAAAATGAGTCACTTGCCCCTAGGCCACAGCTGGGAAGTTCCAAACTAGATTTCTCTCTGACCAGTACTAGTTTCAGATACATGTATATGAAACCAATGTATACAGATTTATGCTCATTATATATTTTATATATATACATACAGTAATGTATATATGCAAAAGGCTTTTTATATATGTATATATGTACATAAAGGCTTTACAGATAAAATGAATCTGAGGGTGGAGAGTAAGATTTCTGTAAGATTTACAACAATAACAGAGTTTGGATACAGATGTTAACAACAGCAGCAGCTGCCAGGCTGTGAAGGAGAGCTAGCTGCTTGGGTGTCAATTGATGCAAATCACTGCAGCTGCTGGGACAGCTATAGCAATATCTCTGCAATGACTAAGCCAGGCTTGAAACAAGAAGGGAAAATGAAGAATGCAAATTAATCTGATTGGTTATTGATTCACAGGTACTAATGATGATGAAGAATAAAAGAAAAGAATAATCTGTCAAATAAAAAATTCAGTATTTGCTTGGGAAAAAAAGGATCTATTTTCTCTTATTACAAAACAGCAAACTCTTTACTCCAGAAATTTAGTTACTAATCATTTCCATCAGGATTGTAAACAAATGGAGCATTGTTTAAATCATGTAAACAAAAGCATATCTCTAGGATGACTGATGATGTTTGCAAGAGGAAAAAGACCAAAGTCTCCAACCTATAATATTTTTACCATAGTTCTCATCCTATTACCCAAATAACGCCAGTTTACAGAACAGTCCTGAAGACCTCACATTATAAAATAGTACACACAATTCATGTTGCAAACTAAGACTGAATTTTAATTCATGCCTACATTTCTCGTTTGGCCTTAAAAGTGACCCAACAAATGATCTGTCCCTGAGAATAAACCATGTGCTAAGGAACAGAATGTGTATTCTGTACCTGTTGGATGAAATATTTTATAATTATCTATTAGATCCACTTGGCCTGTAGCGCAGATTAAGACTGATATTTCTTTGTTGATTTTCTCTCTGAAAGATTTGTCCAGTGGCGAAACTTGGGTGTTGAAGTCTCCAGCTATTATTGTACTAGGGCCTATCTCTCTCTTTAGCTCTAATATTTGCTTTATAGATCTGGGTGCTCCAGTGTTGGGCACATATATATTCACAATTATACCTTCTTGCTGAATTGACCCTTTATCATTATACGGTGACCCTCTCTCTCTGTCTCTTCTCATAGTTTCGGTCTTGAAATCTATTTTGTCCAATGTAAGTATAGTGACTCCTGCTCTTTTTTGGTTTCCATTGGCAAGGAATATCTTTTTCCATCCCTTTATTTTCAGTCTATGTGTGTCTTTATAGGTGAAGTGTGTTTCTTGTAGGTAACAGATCAATAGGTCTTTGGATAGATTTTTTTTTTCATCCATTCAGCCAGTCAATGTCTTTTGATTGGAGAGTTTATTCCATTTACGTTCAATGTTATTATTGATAAGTAAGGACTGAACTGTGTCATTTTGTTATTTGTTTTTTAGATGTTTTGTTGTCTTCTTTCTTCTTTCTTTTGTTACTGTCTTTCTTAGTGATGGTGATTTTCTCTGGTGATATGATTTACTTTCTTGCTTTTTCTTTTCTGTGTATTCATTGTATGTTTTTTGGGTTGAGGTTACCATGAGGCCTGCAAATACTCTCTTAGAACCCATTATTTTAGCCTGATAACAATGTAAAACTATTTGCATAAACAAACAAACAAAAGATAATAAAACTCTACACCTTAAATTTGTCCACCTGCTTTTAACTTTTTGTGGTTTCTATTCATATCTTATTGTACTATGTCTTGAAAAGTTGTTGTAGTGGTTATTTTTGTTTGGTTCATCATTTACTCTTTCTACTTAGGACAAGAGTAAATTATACACCATGGTTACAGTGTGTTTTTCTGTGTACTTACTATTACCTATGAGTTTTATACTTTCAGATGATTACTTACTGCTTAATAATGTGCCTTTCTTTCTGATTGAAGTATTCCCTTTAGAATTTCTTGTAGGACAGGTCTGGTGTTGATGGAATACCTCAGATTTTGTCTGGTGTAGTCTTTATTTCTCCCTCATGTTTGAAGGATATTTTTACCAGATACACTTTTCTAGAGTAAAAGATTTTTTCCCTTCAGCACTTTAAATATGTCATGACACTTTCTACTGGCCCGTAAGGTTCCAGTAGACTGAAAAGTCTGCTGCCAGACATATGGGAGCTCCATTGTATGTTGTTTCATTCTCTCGCTGCTTTTAGGATTATTTCTTTATCCTTGACCCCTGTGAGTTTCATTATCGAATGCCTTGATGTAGTCTTCTTTGGGTTGAATCTGCTTGGTGTTCTATAACCTTCTTGTACTTGGATATTAATATCTTTCTGTAGGTTTGGGAAGTTCTTATTATTCCTTTGAATAAACTTTCTAGCCCTATCTCTTTTTCTACCTCCTCTTTAAAGCCAGTAACTCTTAAATTTGCCTTTTTGAGGCTATTTTCTAGATCCTTTAAGCGTTCTCTTGATTTGTTTTCTTTTGTCTCCCTCTGAATGTATATTTTCAAATAATCTGTCTTCAAGCTCATTAATTCTTTCTTCTGCTTGAGCAGTTTTGCTACAAAAGGACTCCAATACATTCTGCGTTATGACTATTGTATTTTTAAACTCTAGAATTTCTGCATGATTCTTTTTAATTATTTCAATCTCTTTGTTAAATTTATGATAGAATTCTGGGTTTCTTTTCTGTGTTGTCTTGAATTTATTTGAGTTTCCTCGGCACAGCTATTTTGAATTCTGTCTGAAAGGTCACAAATCTCTATATTTCCATGATTGGGTCCTGGTTTCTTATTTAGATAATTTGGTGATATTTTCCTGGATGGTGTTGATGCTAGTAGATATTCTTCATGGTATGGGCATTGAAGAGTTAAATATTTATTGTAGACTTTACTGTCTGGGCTTGTTTGTACCCATTATTTTGGCCATACTTTCCCAATATTTGAAAGGACATGGGTATTGCGATCTAAGCTGTATCTGCTTTAGGGGACGCCCCAAGCCCAGTAACACTGTTGGTCTTATAGACTCATAGAGGTACCACCTTGACGGGTCTCGTACAAGATCCAGAAAAAATTATCTGAATTACCAGGCAAATACTCTTATTCTCTTCACTTACTTTATTCCAAACAAACAGAGTCTCTCTCTATTCTGAGCCTCCTAAAGCTGACAATGGAGTGATACAAGCACCCCTGTGGCCACCATTATTATGACCATGCTGGGTCAGAACTAAAGCCAGCACAGACCTTGGGTCCCACCCAAGGTCTGCATAACCACTCCCTGGCTACAGTCTGTGTTCGCACAAGGCCCTGGAGCTCTACAATCAGCAGGTGACAAAGCCAGACAGGCCTGTGTCCTTTCATTCAGAGCAGAAAGGTCTCTTATGTCTCAGATGGGTCCAGACGTGCCTTCCAGGAGTAACGAACTAGAGTAAAAAACCTTAGAAATCTACCTGGTATTCTATTGTACTGTGGCTGAGCTAGGACTCAAGCTACAAGACACAGTCCTTCCCATTCTTCCTTCCCCTTTCCAAACGCAGAGGAGCCTCACCCCACAGCCACCACCACCACAGGCCGCAGGGAGTACTGCCAGACTACTGCTGATGTTCCCTTAAGGCCCAAGGGCTCTTCAGTCAGCTTGTGGTGAGTGCTGCCTGGCTTGGAACTCACCCTTAAGGGGAGTGACTCCCCTCTGGCCCCCGTCAGGTCTAGAAAACTGTCCAAGGGTCAAGTCCTGGAATTAGGGACCTCAAGATTTCATTTTGTCTTCTAGCCCCCTGTACCCATGCTAGTACGTATGGTGCAAGACAAATTTCCCTTTACTTTTCCCTCTGTTTTTCTCATGCAGGGGGTTTGCCCTATACCCACCATGGCTGGTAATGTACTGAGTCTCACCTGAAGCCAGCAAGTCTTGGAGGCTCACCCAAGGCCCTCGACGTAGTATTGCTGCTGGTTATTCAGGGCCTAGCCGCTCTTCAGTTAGCAGATGATGAATGCTGCCAAGACTGGGCTCTTTCCTTCAAAGAAAAAGGTTTCCTTCTGGCTCAGGATATCTCTAGAAATGTTATCTGGGAGCTAGGGCCTGGAAGAGGGGCCTCATGACTCAGACCAGTGGCCAATCCTGCTGTGACTGAGCTGGTATCCCAAGATGCAAGACAATGTCTTCCCCACTTTTTCCCTCTCCTGTCTTCAAGTGGACGGAAAGGATCTCTTTTGGAGCCATGAGATATACAGCCTGGGGTTAGGGGCAGGGTGATGTTAGCACTCCCTTAGCTGACTTGGTAGTGTCTCAGTAGCTCAGGTGCCCCCCTCCCTCCATGTACAATGTCTCTGGGCCTAGTTTAGCACTAGAACTTGCTTAAGAGTTTCAGTCCTTATGGCCTGGACTGCCTTTCAAATTTACTTGGAGACACAGAGCACTGTAGCCCTTCGGTGGTGAGGTTTGTGGGAACTCAAGTTCTGACCTGCTGGCATCCTCAATTACCCTTCAGCTAGGGCTGGTTTATATGCTCCCTCTGTGGGTGGGTATCAGCTGAGCTTGGTCTGCTTTTTCTCTCTGCTCTGACAGGACAGAACTGAGTTCAGTGCCTCACACTTGCTCTGCTCTCTCTCCCCCAGCACTCAGAGACACTCTACATAGCATGCTGCCAATGCCAGAGGTTAGGGAGGGGTGATATTGGTGACTCAGGATTGGTTTTTCTATCTCTTCAGTGCCTCTTTCAGTGATATAAGGTTAAAACTAGGTACTATGAGTGCTCATCTGATTTTTGGTTCTTATGAAGGTGTTAGAGAGAGAGAGAGAGAGAGCGTGTGTGTGTGTGTGTGTGTGTGTGTGTGTGTGTAGATAATGGTTGTTAACTTGGTGTCCTTGTGTAGGGTGGGGACTATGGAGCCTTCTATTACACCATCTTGCTCCACCTCCTCTCCTCACCCATTTTTTTAAAGCTACTTCCTAACCATGCTTGGAGGGAAATGGTAAAACGAATCATTAAGAGATTTACTTTTTCTTTCTTCAATTTCATACAGGAAACCAAGCCAAAAACATAAGTAAATGGCAAACTATGTAACTGACTCAGAATCAGATGGAAAACTATATTTCAATACAGTTTCTGTAATTAAGTTTCTCTCTGCCAAGAAAATATCAGAGCATATGATATGATCCTTATCAAAACCCAGCAAGCTGAAGTGGGGGAATGAGGTAAAAATGTGTTGAACCTCACTTTTGAAAATAATATTCAAAACAAAGCTTTAAAGAATCATTTTATTCTTATACTATATGCACAATATCTCAGAAGTGTTTCACTATACTAGAAATGCTAACATATTTTGAAGTTTCTTGGAACAAAGTCCCTTTTTTATTTCAATGCTGACACATGAATATAAGAGAACTCTACCTTTCCCTTGAAAGTCTCTTGTGTACAAGACTGGAAGAGTTCTAGTACTGCTGAGTTCTATTCTCTTTGCTAATATTAGTTTATTATCTTATAAAAGAGAGTGAAACAAACCATAAAGACTCATCCAACTTCTAACTGAATTTTCAGGAGTGCCACATATTAAGTGGAATATGTAACTAGACAGCAGCAGAGAAACTATTCTTCGGTTTAATTATAATATTCATTTTTATCTTGTCTTACTGATTAGGTTGGGACAAAAAGTACTAAAGGAAATAAGTAACTTAATATCATACAGTGGGGTTCCTTTTATTGTAATTTCTATGAGCGAAATAATCAAATTGTGAAACACTTTTTTTAGGAGGTACATCAGATTCATTATTACTTTTGTTTTTCTTGGTCAAATGTTCATGTTTCTTTTTGCAAGTAAATATGGTTGAAGACAACTGTAGGGGAGCTTAGCTAAGTAGAACCAGGGGTTCTAGGTAAGGTATCAAGTATGACACTAATAACCTGGTGGTTTATGAAGCCTAGGAGTATAAAACTGTTTCTGATCTCAGAAAGAAGAACCACATAAATTGTTCTTGCAATAGTAGGGTCTCCACCTCATTCCTTATTGACTGGACATAAAACATCATATTCCTAAATTGCCTAGTAACTAAGGAAATAAGATAGTAGAGTTTTTAACACAAACTGCATAGGGACTTTGACAAATTTTCAGATTCAAAATCAGGCATTGATTTATTTAAGCTAATCAGCATCTACTCTAAGTTGATTGTCTCAGAGATGAGTAGTTCTATCAATTCAAGCTAACTAGATACAGGTCCAGAACTTTTGTTTGACTGTTACAGGGAAAGTGGACCTATCACTATTATACAGGAACATGAGAGGATGTGATATCTGAAGCTGCTGTATACATCCCTGCTACTACATCAGAGGACCTGTTAAATAATAAAGTTAATGCAAAAAAGACAACAGAGTTGAGTCAAGAAATTAATAGAACTGGGTTCTTGTGACATGATTTGATCCTCTTACTTTATCTAAGGCAGCTCTACTCTTGGGATTCCAAATATCTAAGACAACAAAAAGCCTTTCACTTAAGCTATTTTGGGTTGGTTTTTCTGCTACTTGCCATTAAAATCTTTCTTATGCATACAAAAGTTTAATAAGGAAGGAATGTAAGTAAATACAGGGAAGTGGTTAGGAAATTGTTAACTGAAATTTTGGTTCCTCCAATAAATTAGAAAACTAGACCATGTGCCAAGGGTAAGATAAAAGTATAATAGCAGGGCGATTGTTTGAGTTTGCAGCCACTAAGAGAGGTATAACTGGGCAGTTATTGCAAGCCCAGCTGAGATACAGGACCATGAATTTGTAGTGACACAAATTTATATAATTGTTTTATTTTTGCCCAGTAACATTCAGACTCTGGAATATAGAAACAAATTATTCACATAGCTAGATTGTTACAAGGCTGGAGTTTCACAGGGGATGACTGAAGAAAAAAACAAAAGATAGCTAAAATTTAAAGACCAGAAAAATCTAGCTTAGATAAAAGAAAAGCAATTGGGAAAACAATATGTTGGCAGATAGATGATTTGGGATTCAAATTTAGATATGCTGTAAGTAATAGTAAGATAGCTAGTATAATAATGTCTGAATAAGAAACATATGGAACACAGTGGGTAATTATAGAAGTGTTTAATAAATCCACTATTTGCAAATGTTTTTGCATGGGCAGGATGTATAGAAACCCTAGGAACAACACAGATCACAAAGGTTGACAACAGCAGGGTACATTTACCATACCAAAACATGAAGAGGTCGGTGGAGGAAACGATTATCAAAGTCAGGAATGGACACTTATATCGGAAGGGCCTCCTGATAATTTAGAGCAACCTTGCATGAAGGGTGCAGGGGTAATAAGTGCCCTTGTTTCATTCTTTATCCTCTCTTTAATCTGCTGATTCCCCATGTGTGAGCCAAACTGGAAGCCAGACAGCAGGGGAGCCCATCACTGATGGGTCCATTTAGGTTAAACACATGGGGAACAGAGAAGGGTAAAAAAGATTGGATCAAAGGTCCAAAGGGGCAAGCAAAAGATCCTCAGCAGAAGTTTAACATTTAGAAAGAGGCTGTTCTGAAATATTGAAAGTTTCTGTATCTAAATTTGGGTAGATAACTAAAGTGGGACAGACTAGATGACCACTGAAATTGATAAGGCCTGGGTATTGTTAGGCTCAAAGATTGTGTGCTTGGCCAGAGCTGCTAGCGGAGGCAAAGCTATGGTGAGTTTCTGCTTATTTAAAACAATCCATAAGGAACTTTTAGAAAAATAAATAAACAGAGCTTAGGTATACAGATGTTTTAAAGTATTGGCAAATAGACCTTTTGTTGTTTAAATCCAGACTTTAGGTCTCAAGAGCTAGGATAGATATTAGCTAGTCACTAGAGGGTGATATAACCACAGGCCTTATAGATCTAAATGACCTTCCAATACCCCCAACATGATTACCACTTGCTCTCTAAACTCCTTCCTGGTTGTTTTTTACATAAGCTCACATCAGAGTGATGGGTTTCAGGAATTCAGATTGTGAATTCAACCCATGATTAGTGTATTTTGTCAATAAACTGATATCATGGGGATAATATCGTTTCCTGTACTAAGGTGGAAAAAACCTCATGGAAACATTAAGACCTAAAGGTTAAAATTTTAACATTAGGTGTCTCTGGAACACCTTCTCTAGGAATCAATGTTTCTTCAAGCCTCCAAAAGGGAAAGAATCACGCTCAAAAAATAATATGGTCTTAATCAGTAGATCAGTAGAAAGGTGGGGAAAAAAAATCTAGTCAATGATCCAGAGGAAGGATTATCTCCTCAAAAGACAAGTTAATAAAATGAATGTCTAGGAAGATATGACTATGACTGGAGCAGGAAGAAATCCAATAGAAGGAAAGGAGGCTCTCAGAGAGTACAACAGCATAGCTACCCCCGACAGAAATGCATGCAGGGAAACCCAACCCACTGCGTCAAGAAAGGAGGATGCAGAAGCAAATGTTGTTGCTTCCTTGCAGTAGCACAAGTTATTGTCTAACCCTGGGGAATTCCAAGCTGGAGAAAAGACCAGGTGTAAACTTGGGGCCGAGAGTGTTGGCCCTAAGTGGGCCTCTTGGGACTCTAGCTGTGGCGGCAGCAAAGGCAGGTTCATTTACTTCAGGCGTTTGCTGAGGGGGATATATTGATTGAGATAAATGTAGATATTAGGAAGCAAATCCCTAAGAGGAAGAATCCACAGGACTTAAAGCAGGAGACAATAGCCCCTGTAGAAAGAGCTTTAAAAATCCTTTGGGATTCTATTGGAGATGGAAAACCAGAGAGGAGGAGAAGAGAGGAGAGGGAGACAGGAAGAGTTAGGGAGAAAGGGAGAGATAGAATTATCTTTTTAAGAGGAATCCTGATTTCTTTGAGCAATGGGCTGAACCTGCAAACAGTTTTTACATTTAGCATTTTCTCTTTTCATTTTCCACCATACAGACCTCAGGCTTTACCCTGGTTTCAATATATAGATGGAGGGAAATATTCACAGAACAGATTAGTAATTTAGGACACAAATAAATTAGTTGGAGCCAGTTAGAGAAAGGACAAGGTATTATCACATAGCTCATGGTAGGTGGAAAGAATAACAAGTCCCTATTTTGTCAGATCCCTATTGACTTCAATAGGGATGGTACCATGCTTAAGGGCTGAAGAAGAGACTTGGTGCCAGTGAAAACACATAGGGTTTATTGAGGGCATGTACATGCAGAGCAGTTCAGTGGCAGTGGGCTAGACAGGAGAACCAGAACGGCTTGTAAAAAGCATGCAGTTTATATAGCATTTTCACTTAGCACCCTCTCCCTAGCAACCTCCACTGACAACCTCCATTCAACCCAAACAAAGGGACTCAATCTCTTGTCTGGCCCACATTCCAGGGGATAGGCCAGAGCTTCAGATGTTTGTTCCTCATAGATAAGGAAGGAACCTCCAGGTTGGTCACTCCTGAGTTTCTTAGCTCAGAACTCTGAACACATACTCTTCTTAGATAATTCTTATCAGGGTATGCTGAAGTTACTGCTATCAGGTGCATCTGCTATACAGTCCTAGACTTTTGATCACACACAGACTTATCTTACCTGCCCTAGAACAGTTAAAGGAAAATGTTTATAACCTTGGGGAGAGATCTATGAAAAGGTAAAGATGATCAAAACTTTTGAGAAGGTATATCAATATTAGACTACTTATGAGGTGATATAGAAGTTTCCCAGGCAGCACAGTCTACTGAA
The DNA here is from genome assembly GCF_001698545.2 of Rhinopithecus bieti. NCBI lineage: Eukaryota > Metazoa > Chordata > Mammalia > Primates > Cercopithecidae > Rhinopithecus > Rhinopithecus bieti. Next base: position 36,458 of record NW_016816084.1, read on the forward strand.
CCATCTTCCAAAACTCTGAGTGGTCAATCCCTAGCAAAAATCCTTTTAATTAACTAAACCTAAATTTGTCACATTATTCTTTTTTTTTTTTTTTTTTTTTTTTTTTTTTTTTT
>NW_016816084.1:36923-48949 GCF_001698545.2 Rhinopithecus bieti
TTTTTTTTTTTTTTTTTTTTTAGACAGTGTCTGACTCTGTCACTGAGGCTGGAGCACAGTGGCACAATCTTGGCTCACTGCAGGCTCAACCTCCCAGACTCAAGAGATCCTCCCACCTCAGCCTCCCAAGTAGCTGGGACTACAGGTGTGTACCACCATGCTCTGCTAATTTTTGTATTTTTTCTTTTTGTAGAGATGGGGTCTCACCATGTTCCACAGGCTGGTTTTGAACTCCCGGGCTCAAGTGATCCACCAGCCTCAGCCTCCCAAAGTGCTGGAATTAGAAGTGTGAGCCACCATGCTCAGCTTATTCTTTATAATAGTCTCAGTTCTGTATTGTTTTGCGCCACTCTTTTCAATCCTCATTAGTTTGATTTTTATTCTGTTCCTAATTAGGAAATACCTGATTGTCTTGTCACAAAGAGTTTATGACATCAACATACCATTTTAGAAAGCCATAGAGGGTCTTTATATTAATTTCATTATGCTAGTGAGCTCATTTCTCCTCTTGCTGAATGTTCTTTTCAAATGGCTGATCTTACATATGTAACAACACACCCAAGTATTTTATCTCAAGAAAAGTAGTTTGTGTGTAAAAACCCCTTTCAGATATGCGTCATTTTTTGAAGAAATCCAAGAAAGCATGAAGGAATAAAATTTAAAATCAAATTCAAATTGATTTGTAAATGTTATAATGCTTAGATGTAAATAAATATTTACATATTACTTGTTTTATTTTAGAGTAGCAATAACCAATTGGAAGATACAACAAAAGATAAAACAGAAACTAATTCACAATAGCAACTAAGAATATAAGATATCTAGTAATATAAATAAGAACATTATAGTCCTCTACAAAGAAGACAACTTTACTTGGAAAATAAGAAAATATTGATGAAACATAGACTTGTTCTATTCTTGAAATGTATAAATGTTTATTTAAAAAATAAAATTCTTGCACTAGAAGTTGAATTAAATTCCCATTGTAAAAGTGGAGTTTCCTCTTCAAAAGACTTTCTTCCCCATCTAATTAAAACTAAATAATAACTTATCTTAAAACAAATTTTATTCAAAACCTATACTAAAATTTTAAATATCTCCTAGACATGATAAAAAAAATCAATATGCTTTATATTCTTAACTCCGACAATTTACCCTAAATACTACCCCTAACGTACTTTTACTAGTCCAAACAAACATTAAATCATAGCCTGTTCCTCTTATTTAAAAGTGTTTTTACCTTCCTCAACATTCCAGAAGTTACTTCCTCCTTCCTTTGTTCTCCTCTGCCTTTGCCTTTTAAAAAAATTTTAAGTTATTAATCAATCAAAACACATACAAAATAAAAGTCCCATTCCAACCAATAAAAACCAAACACAACAATAAAATAAACACATCAAATTATAAATAATCCTGTCTCCTTTGTTCAATACACTCTCATAACAAAACTACTGACAAATATACCCTTTCTACAAAAAATAAAAATAGCCTTATTAAAAAAATTAGATTTATATTCAAATACTATTTATTTACAACACCAAAAAACAAACATTTCAAACACCATGAAAACAAATAAGACAAATAAGAATACAATTCAAAATTATAAATGACAAGGTTTATAAAGTCTTATCCTACTAGATAAATGAAACATAAAAATGATAAGGTTTAAAACAATAAAACACTATCAACAATAATATACAATCAATGGAACAGAACACATCTCTTAAAAACAGAGGCCCACTAGAGTAGTTCTCACACCTAAGCATTCACAAGAATCATCTGAGGAGCAAGGAAACACTGCGAAACTCTGGGCTTCAACTCAAAATTTCTAAATCAAGACTTCTAATTGGTCCCAGTCCTACACTCCTACATGAGCCCAAACCTTCCTGACAATGATAATCAGAGAGAAAATAAACCAGTCAATCATCTTGGTGGCTGTAATCCCAGAGAAACTCATGTAAGAGCCGTAAGTCATACAAGGAGGTATACAAGGATAGGGGTACTCTGCCTTTTCCAAGAGTAGAGCAGAGACTCTTGCAACAGGAAAGGAGATGAGAATATGCAACTACATCATTCATGAACTAAAATGACCTGACTATGGCATCTATAGGTCTAGACAAATTCAAAGGAGTGCTTGAATATATATGTCTATACAGACCCACAAAGTTTTGCCTGTTGTCTCTTTTTTGACTCTATTCACTGGGACATTAAAAGAAAGTATTTTGAGTTGTCTCTGTACATATGAATCCAAGCATTCATGTTTATATGTTTATTTTCATTTACACTGCCTTCTCACCCAGTAAGACATTAGAACAGTTTTATGTTTCTACCAACTATAGTGCCAGGGTTTCCATGACTTTTAATTACCAAGTTATTCAATACATTGAGTTACTTTCGTGAGCTAACACAATAGGCCTCTACACAGTTCGTTCTTAGTAATTATTCAAATGCCAGTTGGCTTTTTTCAAGCATGTGTGAACCACATTAAGCATGTGTAGTCATAATTATGCAAAGAAACCATAGCTTATTTCTGCTTTATTGTATGGAAACCAATTGATTTAAGGGTTTTTCAAGCATTTGAACTGGAATAATTGTCAGATTTTTTTTTTTTTTTTTTTTTTGAGACAGAGTCTCGCTCTGTCACCCAGGCTGGAGTGCAGTGGCGCGATCTTGGCTCACTGCAACCTCTGCCTCCAATTGTCGGGCTTTTTAAAAAATCATGTTAGAAATCCACATCATACCACAAACTTACTTTTGAAAAATAAAATCAGATAAAATTGTAAAATTATAGAAGTTTATTGCTCATACAAAAAAAGTAGTTCACAAATCAGGAGACCACAGACTGAAAGTGGTAGGAAGCCTCCTTAGAACTGTTAACATGCAGTTTATAAAACATAAAAGAGTAAGTATTTCGACCATGTTCACAATTGGCTGTTACACATTAACATTCTTTTTAAGGCAAGCAGGGCTGTTGAAGCTGATCTGTCTGTAGCTGATTGGTTTAGTTTCACTGAATCATGCTGACAGAGATGAAAAGCTTCCATTTCATGTTTTGTTTTTTATTAGAAGCAACATTTCAGGTAATCGGAATAACTTAAGTTTTGGCTACATGGCTATGGGCAGTTGGCCTTGGGGTATATCCAAATTGTGGCCTTCATTTTCATTTTTCTTTAGCATACTAAATTTTAGATAAATGAAAGAAATAAAGATAAGGGACTCCAAATAAAATAGGAAATATGCTTGAGGATCATAAAATATAAACGAGTATAAAAATCTGAGGATTTTGATGGCACAAACAGAACCTCTGTAATAATCAAAGCAATGAAAGATATTGACAAATACTACTGAAAGATAGGATCTCAATAAAACCTCAAAAAATAAGTTTAAAAGAAAATAATCTAGGCAAATTTTTTCTTGAAAAACTTTGTTAGATAAAATTTTGTTACTGTTAATATGCAGAGTGCTTACTAAGAAGAAAAATGATTCGTCAGTATCAACAGGCATTTTAAAAATTGACTGCTCCCTCACTCCTAGCCCCATCAATTTATTTTCAGGAATTAGAAGGGAGATAGCATGCACAAAATGACTATGTCCATGCATCCTTTAAAGCAAGTAGTGTCCTGTGGCCAACAATGGTCATAATGTTATAATGCTTAGATGTAAAATAAATATTTAAATATTACTTGTTCTACTCTAGAGTGGCAATAACAAATTGAAAGATACAACAAAAGATAAAACAGAAACTAAATGGTCTTGGCAGTTAACAGGCTATGAAGCCAAGGCTGGGGTGGACCCAAAGAGCAATAATTAGGAGGTAAGGTGAAATTAAGTGCCAAGAAGACAAATCTAACAGAAATACCCAGTAAGGGTATTACCTGCATCAAACTGCAGGCATCTATTGCTCTGTTCTACACTCAGAGGCAGTGTTATTTGACCCTTTGCCAGCACTGCTAGCCACACACTTTTACTCTGTTGCTAGAAGGATAACAGGTATAAAGAAACGGAATGGAGAAAATATGAGGCGCCAAGTGGTGCCAGCAGAGTCTTAGGCACAGGTGTCTCTGTAGGGCTCATGGCTTTACAGGAGACAGGTGGGGAATGCTTAAGCACACTGAGTTGCTTGGAAGGAAATGAAAATTTAAGAGTATTATCTCTGCTTGGGTAACTACAGGAATTTTATTTTTTTCTTTATAATTTTCAAAGTTAAAAGATCAGCAATGTTTATTTTATTTATTGTCAGAAAGATCAGCCATAGAATAGGAAAAAAAAAAAAATGCTTCCTTCACATTAAGCTTGAACGTTTTAATTCTGCCCTAGATTCCTCAGAAGAAAAGAATAATCATGAATAAAGTTTTCTTAGGAGTTAGCACTTATACTGTGAAAGAACAGTAACTATAGAAGGATATTTTCTCTTTTCATAATAGTCTATGTTGCTAAAAGTCCTATGAGAGTGCTAAAAAACAGGCAATAAATACGATTCTTTTCTAAGTCACATTCACACAAGCACTTGCTTTGTTTGTATTTTCCAAGGACAACATTTGTGATAGTGATAATAGAGAAGTAATGGAGCAAACACATATTTTAAAATGGGATTACAGGAAATACTTCCGCAGTAAATTAAAGCAAAAGAAAAGCCCCAAGATATTGAAGCAATCCATAGTGGAAAATGCAATAAATAATCCATAGTACCCTATAATCTTTAGGGGCTAATATTTGAATACCTTTTATACATCTAACTGGCTAATTATCTACATTGAGGATCCGATCATTAACAGAATAAAAAGAAAGATAACATGAAATAAAGCTTTGGGAAGAAATTTATGGGAATTTAATTTAATAAAGCAATGGAATACATCGTTATATTGAATAATACAAGAAAAGCCAAAAATTATTTAAAGCATTCTTGCTATGGATTATTTTGTAATTATGTATTAAGACGCAGGTACAAAGCTAAATTTTCTCCTTCTAGTAGACTGCAGCAATCCATTTCTCCCTTTCAGACTCAATTTCTACATCTGCAGTCATATCACAAAATTTTGATCAGAATCAAATAAGAAAAAATGTGAACATTCTTATTATGTGTAAAGCATTCTATCTAATAATGTTTTAAAGCTATTGTCAAAGATACGTAAAACATTTAATGTAAAATGAGACTCACTAAAACAGTGATCTCCTTTTCTCCTACGTTTTTCTCCTACGCTTTTCTCCTCCCTTCTAGAAACACACTACAATACTCCTCGGAATAAAATTAACGAGCATTTAAGCAGAGACCATTCTAAATTGGCTTCTTTCTAAATGCAGACCATTATGGAGCCAAGATATTCGATTTTTTATCCAAATATCCCTTTTAGTTCTACTGAGTAGGAGTATATTAAGCTCTTATTCATATATAAATATAAACGTCAAAATGTAAAACAATAATTTGAAAGCAAAATCAATAATATTTTCTGAGATAAGTTAAAGTATTATTTCATAAGAAGTTTCTCTTTCTCCCTTGATTGCCCTAAATATCTGGTAAATAACATTTTAAAATCACATTTAGAACATTATCTCTAGATTTATGACTGCTTTAAATGTTCATTAACCATTTAAACTTCAGATAAGCCTAACCAAGAAAAGAGTTAATACTGGAATAAATTAAAGGCTATTGTGTTTATCAATTAGTTATTTATATGGAATAAGTCTCTCTGTATACCTAGTTGTGATGCAGGAAATGTTTTCTCCTCTTCTGCCAGCCCACACAAGTGTGAGTTGTTTCTAAAGAAAACAGTAGCAGCTAGGAGAACAGAAAAAAATGAATAATGTACTGTCTTAATCACTGGAGGCCACTGTAACAAATTATTATAAACTGAGTGGCTTAAACAACAGAAAATGTTTTCTCACAGTTCTGGAGGCTGAAAGTCCAAAATCAAGGTGCTAACAGAACCCGTCTTATAAGGAGCCACTTTCTAGTTTGCAGATAGCCATCTTCTCTTGGATCCTCACACCGCAGAGAGAAGAGAGAAAACAAGTTCTCATCCCTCTCTCGTTAGGGCACTAATCCCACTAACGAGGACTCCACCCTCATAACCTAATTACCCCTCAAAGGCCCTGCCTCCTGACATCATCACATTAAAGGATTAGGGTTTCAACAGATGAATTTTGGGAAAGGACAAACCTTTGATCCATGACAAACCTTTGATCCATGTTAATGTATGTTCCCGAGATATGGCAGTATTAGCAGAGAATGACTAAAGTCCTAAAATGTGTTCAGTGTTATCTTAGTTTTGGGAGACAACGAAAGATAAGCAAGATAGGCTGCTCCCAGATGGGGAGAAAGACTGCAACAAAGAATTATAATGAGGGATGGTGGACAAACTGCAGGGCAAAATACAATCTACTGTGGAGGTTCTCAAGGCATCTAACACAGTGTAGGAATTGCCTAAAAGATTTCCAGAGGAAATGGTATCTATAAGTAGGATGAAGGCAAATGAGACAAGGGGCTGGTGTTCTAGCCAAGGAGTTGAAAGCAAATGTGACTTGCTGAGGAATAGAAGGACTTCGCTGTGACACAAGTTTAAAAAGTATTTATAGTGTTTATGGGAATGACAAAACAGAAGGCTGTCAAAATAAGCAAAAGCCAGAACTTACGAGGGCTTTGTAAGTCGTGTCTAGGAGTGTGAGTTTTTCTAAGAGTTTCAGAAAGTCAAAGAAGGGATTTAAGCAGGGGAATGTCATAAAGATTTGTTTAATAAAAATAAAAGTAATAAGAACTGCCATTAAATGCTTTCTGGGACTAAGTACTTAATAAACATTCCTTTAATCTTTACCATAAGCCTAGGAATTGGGTAATAGTATTATTCTCACTTTTTCAATTTAAAAAAGTGAATTTTATAGAGGATGGTTGCCCAGAATTCACACAGCTAGGATGTGGCTGAGCCACAACTTGAGCCCAAATCTATTTGAGAGAAAGTAGGGGGGTGGTGGGATAAATATTAGGTTGAGTCTTGCTAATATTGATTATTTTCATTGCTGCAAACAGCTATTTCACATGATTTAATCTGTCTTAAAAAATCTCCACACCTTCTGAAATTAACCTTCAATTTCAAAAATTGAGCTGCCAAATACAGATATCAAGAGAACAGAGATGTCATTTGAAATTCTCAGTCCAAATTATTTTGGCAGTCTCAGACTTTGCAGATTTAAACCCAAAGGTCTCTGGCTTAATTCTCATCTCTCTCCACCTCTGTCATTCCAAGTCTTTTTTTATCTCTTGCTTTCTGCAATTCCCTGTCAGCCAGAAGCCTGCTGACTCTGTCAGTGTGTTCCAAGACCTTCGGCTCCCCTACATTTTCCCCAATGTCTCTGTTCTCAGTGTATTTTTTATAGAGTAAAAAAGAACTGATTGCAGAGCACATCTTGGAGAGCTTCCCCTGGAATCTGAAGGGCCTTACGGAGATTCCATGGGGTGATGCACTCCCCATTCCATTCTCTAGAACTCTCTTGTGTTGCTGCTTCTCCCCTCTCTGTATCTTTCACAGATCTCAGCATCTAAACTCAAATAAAGAGAATTAAAGATGGGAGTGCATTGTAAGTTGCATTTGAAGCCTACTTTCCTTCCCAAGAAAGACACCTTCCCAAGAAAGATACCTTCCCAAGAAAGACATATGATTATCAACAGGTAATATTCCACTTAGACCTTGACCTTTGGAACTCATTTGAAATTCTAAGCAAATATGGGTAATTAGATTGATCAGTGGGTGGGTACCAATAGGGCCCAAGTATAGCCTTCAGTTTGATATTGGCTTTTGACAATTTTGTTATAGGAGAATAATCCCATTCTCCTTCCCTCATTATTATTCTTTCTTTTCCTTGTTCCTCTGCCTCTGCCAACAGCTCCACCAGGAGTTTGTTCACCTAAAGTATTCTGCTTAATAATGACTTTACTGTTTTGTAAAATCCATGAGTGTTCACTATAATGAAATCAAGAATTAGACATTTGTATAAAGAAATTAACCAAAATATTCCAAATAGCACTAGAGAATTATGTCAAGGGATTATCATTCCAGACACCTCTTGATGAAGATTTACAGATCAAAGTGTGGACAGGTAGAAGGATTAAAAAAAATGGTGAATAGATATATGGATAAGTGACTAGGTCTTTAGGGAGGTAGGAAGCTAAATGATAGATATATAGATAGATCAATAGATTGATAGGTGGCAAATTAATCAAAAGATAAAAGTAATTTTAAAAAATGGTTATCCTATGCATGATATTTTTTAAAAGATAATATTATATTTAATTTTGCCTTCAACCAAAGAAGAAACGTAAGGGAAGCTGAAGATAAAGCAATTGCCAGACTTTAAATGTATGTTTTTATATTTCAATATATAATTTCATTTCTCCTTTACGAATTAAAAACATAGGAAACAATACTGAAAGTCTAGAGTTATTATTTCTTTTAAACAACATGTTTCAACTTTAAGGAGAATAATTGACTCCCTGCTTTTCACTATGAGAAAATTAGAACTCTTGTATATCCTTTAGTCTCACTCCTACTCCCTAATATTAGTTATGTAATCACTGATATTACAGGATTTACAACATTTATATTCTGTTCTATAACCATAATCCCCTCAGTTATTAAGTCTAAGTTCTGTATATTAATAGATGCAATGATAACCACTAGCCCTGTTTCCACACTTTTCTGTAGTCATATCTTGGTTGAATAGACTTAATCATTAATTCATTTTTAAGAAAGGCTCATCATTCCTGTATTGTATGCGTTTCTATATACTTGAAAATGTCAATATGTTGCCTTTTATATGAGAGAAAAAAATGAAAGGGTATAAAATTATTGGATCAGTATCTTTTTTACTACTAAACTTCCTAAGCATGCCTTCACCATCTTTGTAAATTGACTATTGGTTGAATACTTCAGAATTTTTTTTTGCATTTGTCTCTTGGTAGCATGATTTCTTAGTTTCCTTAGTATTTTCTCAAAAAAAAAAGAAAAAAAATCCACGGGTGCTATGCCTATGAGTACCACACTTAGAACTGTGCAGGAAGTACTCTCACCCCAATCCCTATATTTTAAAGGGCCTGGAACTAGCTTACCCCAGCTCATGTCTTTATCAGACATGATGTAAGGGGTTTTCTGGTTCAAGGGACTTTGTCTTTGTGCTCTTGTTCTAAACTACACTTTGGGTACCTGGATACCCAACATTCTCTCCCCAAACAACCTTAAGCCTGTTTCTAGGGCCTACACATGCACCTTTCCCAGGTCTGTTCTCCTGACAGTGGACCAAGCCACCACACCTAGACCCAAGGAATATCCCAGGGATGACTGCTTGAGAATGTATGGATACAATTTAAATGTGTGAACTAAGGTATTCAGATATATGCAAATGATGTCCCTGATAATGTCCAACATTGACAAATGTCCTGCAGTCAAGCTGGCTCTTGTCACACAATCATGTTTTCAGTTGGGACTCCAAGTTGTTGAAAATTCTAAATTTAAACCCAGCATTCCAGATTGTTGAAAAACTATATTTGTCAAGGTAGGAGGAGAGAACATATTTTATTTTATATAGTTGTTAGACACACACACACACACACACACACATGCATACAAAATCTTAGATATCATCTTTTAAATTTTGACATATGGTACATCAGTCTCCATTTATAGTCTTGACTAGTTCCCACTGGTATGAGGGGACTTCATAATGTTTATGGAAAATAGAATTTAAAGATAAAATAAAAAATGTAAACTTTTTTTCTCAACATAAACTCCATCAAGGCCAAGGCACTTTTGTAAGTAATAATACCCATCATTTTGTTCATCCCTGAAGAACTGAGGATCCTGGTAATCTAACCATGCCAATGCAGTCTTCTTTCCATTATTAACTGAAGAAAAGTGAGTACTCTCACATCAGTTAGAATGGCGATCATTAAAATGTCAGGAAACAGATGCTAGAGAGGATGTGGAGAAATAGGAACCCTTTTACACTGTTGGTGGGAGTGTAAATTAGTTCAACCATTTGGAAGACAGTGTGGCAATTCCTCAAGGATCTAGAACCAGAAATACCATTTGACCCAGCAATCCCATTACTGGGTATATACCCAAAGGATTATAAATCATTCTACTATAAAAACACATGCACACGTATGTTTATGCAGCACTATTCACAATAGCAAAGACTTGCGAACAACCCAAATGCCCATCAATGATAGACTGGATAAAGAAACTGTGGCACATACACACCATGGAGTGCTATGTGGCCATAAAAAAGAATGAGTTCATGTCCTTTGCAAGGACATGGATGAAGCTAGAAACGATCATTCTCAGCAAACTAACACAGGAACAGAAAACCAAACACCGCATGTTCTCACTCATGAGTGGGAGTTGAACAATGAGAACACAGGGACACAGGGAGGGGAACATCACAACCGGGGCCTATCAGGGTGTAGGGGGCAAGGGGAGGGAGAACATTAGGACAAATACCTAACGCATATGGGGCTTAAAACCTAGATGACAGGTTGATGGGTGCAGCAAACCACGATGGCACATGTATACCTACATAACAAACTTAAAGTTAAAAAAAAAAAAAAAAGAAAGAAAAGAAAACAAATAAGTCAGAAGGAGCCAAAAGAGGACTGCAAGGTGGATGCCTAATACTTTCCCACAGAATTTCTCACAGAATGTCCTTTGTTTGATGAGAGAAATAAGCAGAGCTTTGTCATAGTAGAGGAACCTCTGGCGAAGCTTTCTCGGGCATTTTTCTGCTAAAGCTTTGGTTAACTTTCTCAAAACACTTTCGTAATAAGCAGATGTTGTCATTCTTTGAACCTCCAAAAATTCAACAAGCAATATCTTGAGTACTCTCAAAAGCTATTGCCGTGATGTTTGCTCTTGACTGCTTTTGCTTTGATGGGACCACTTTCAGCTTTGGATTGGGCTTTGTCTTTAGGATTGTACAGGTAAAGCCACATTTCATTGCCTGATACAATTCTTGGAAAAAATATTTCAAGATCTTCATCCTATTTATTTAAAATTTCCATTGAAAACTCTTTTCTTGTCTGCAGCTAATCTGGACACAACAGTTTTAGTACCCATTGGGTGAAAAGTTTGCTCAACTTTAATTTTTCAGTCAGAATTATATAAGCTGAACCAACTGAGATGTCTATGGTATTGGTTATTGTTTGTGCTGTTGTTAATCATCAGTCCTCTTCAATTAGGGTGCCAATAAGATGAAATTTTGCCTTGCTAATTGTGGGGATGGTCTACTTCTGCATGCTTCCTCTTCAACATAATCTCATTCCCTTTTAAAGACAGTTATTCATGTTCAAACTGCTGATTTATCTGGGCCATTGTCCTCATAAACATTTTTGAAAGCATCAATGATTTCAGCAGTCTTCCACCCACACTTCACCACAAATTTGATGTTTGCTCTTGCTTCCATTTTAGCAGAATTCAAGTTTTCCTGATAGAGGCTCTTTTTATTTTTTATTTATTTATTTATTTATTTTACTGTGTTATTGCTTGTCTTTTATTCTTCAATAAGAAAATTAGGTTTTCAAGTTTTATTGTACAAATAATATTTTTGAAAAATTCAAAACTAGGGTTCAATTCAGGAAGCTAAAAGAATATAGCTTGGAAAAACAATAATGTTATTTATAGATGTAGAAATATTCTTCAGTAGGCAGACATTTCCAACCCATATTTAAATGCTTTAAACTTCGGAATGTAAAGAGTTGATTTCAGTAAGATATTCAATATCTAATTCAATTACCAGCATTCTACAATTAACATTTGTTTTAGTGTTTCTGAACATGGGTTTTTGAAAATTTTTTTAAAGTTAAGTTTGTCTTTACTTACAATGTCTTTCAGATTTTTTTCTTTGAGAATGAAATTGGAGTTTTCAAAAGATTATATTAAATTACCAACAAGGAAAATGAAGATAAAGTAATCCTAAACATGTTATATACATTTTTAAAAATATTTCCAGAAATCTTTATGATGACTCAAGTTGTCTGGATTACA